>NC_088979.1:125318483-125415148 GCF_963932015.1 Anas acuta
TTTGAACAGAGAGGGCTTTACCCACAGCAGTATGGAAATTCCATACACATTGCCAGTTCACATGACAATCTAAAAATGCTGGCAGGTGTCATTATTTTTTGGTACCTCAGAATAAATATGCAGTCTGACTTTGATGTAGAAAAGGTCGGAGATCGGTGTACTTATAACCCCAGTTCTCTGCAGACAGAAGGCAGACTGAATGCCCTAAATCCTTGGAGAAGGATGATGATGTTGCCTGGAGATTAAATGAGACCTGAATTTGAATTAAGATGAGAAAACAGGTTGATGGTAGAGAATTAATTTGCAAAGACCCAAGAAAGAGACCAGGGGCCTTCTGTAAACAGCACTAACTGAAGGGGATTAGATGGTCCAGAAGCAAGGGCTACGTCACTGAATCATGGTATCACAGGAAGGCTGAATTTAGATGGGATTTCTGGAGGTCATCTGGTCCAACCCTTTGTTCAAGCAGGTGCACCAACAGCCAGCCTCCCAGGGCCATGTCCAGGTGGCTTTTGAATGTCTCCAGGGAGACTCCACAGCCTTTATGGGCAACCTGCATTCACCAGGAATGAGGCCCAGCAGAACACCTCTCTTTGTTGGCTTCTCTATTACTTGGATGAGAAAGGTATCATCAATGCATTCTAGTAACCTCCTGGACTGCTTATGTTGCTGTGTTTTCCCTCCAATCACATCATTCTGCATACCTTGTAGTCCAGTAAGACATATATCAGCCCAAGTTGATTCTAATCCTGTAACAGCAACAGGGTGTGGTTTTACTCAGCTTGGTAGCCGAACTCCACCACAGCTGCTCTCTCGCTCCCCCTCCTCAAAGTGAAAGGGGGAGAAAAATAGGATGAAAAGAGCTCAAAGGTTGAGATAAGGATGGAGAGATCACTTAACTACTATCATGATGGGCAAAACAAACTCCGCATAAGAAGATTAGATAAATTTATTACCTATTGCTAATAAGCTAGCGAAGTGAGAAACAAAAATAACAAACTAAAAGTGAAGAGAATTAACTCTATCCCAGCCAGTGAATTAACTCTAACCAGGACAGTGAAGAATGTCTTGGGTATTAATAACAGTAGGTCAGCACTAGCAAGAATATGAGATGGCTATGCAACATGATGAGTTCTGGACACACACCCTGGAAGCTGTTGGGCCCTCTCTTATTCCACCATGATGCCTCAGAGCAATATTAGCTAGTGTCCATTAGTTCCTTGAATGTTTTTAGGGAGCAGTGTGTGCCTGTTTAGGGATATCCTACTTAATGTCCCTTTCCAGCTCTCTATAGATGAATTTTTGCCTCTCTGACTGTCACTCCCTTAAAAATATGCTTTCATCTGTTGTCCCCTCTAATTATCTGTTTTTCTGCCCAACTGCTTGTTTGTCCCTCCTTCTCACAGAGTCTAATCTAGTCTTGCTAGGAGAAGTCCCAAAAGAGAAGTCCAGCAACAAAGGTTCCTGAAAGTGAAATCCTAGGGAAGAACAAAGTAAGAAGATGAAATACTTCTAGCCCGACACAGTCCCAGGCTCCAGCTCTTTTCAAATCCTCCTAGGCCAAATGTGGTTTCTGACTATTCAATAGCCCATTCTGAAGTGTAAGCAGCTACACTGCTGAGCTCAGAGAAGAAATGAAGAGGGATCTTGGAGCCAAGAGAGATCTTGGAGCAGAAACAGCACTTTATGGAGGCTGTAACAAATCCAGCTGGAATGTTACAGGGCCCTGCAGCCCTGCACCAGTACAAGTAGTCAGAGGGGTGGGCCAGAGACATGACCTAGTTCATTAGGCAAGAACTTCTCAGTGGTGATGGTCCCATAATAAGTAGGACTATTGCTAAGGGAGCAAGAGAACACATGATGGAAGCAGAAATGATGAACAGGGCAGTGTGAGAGATGGTAACATGCTGCAAGTGGAACCTGGACTTCAAAATAAATATTGTCATGGGCTGGCACCTCAGCCTTCCTGAAACACAGTCAGCTGGGGGTTGTCTCTTGCTACAGCTCAGCACCAGGGTGCAATGAGGCAGAGTTCTCTGTCTTTCCCATCCATGTGATGGATGTTCTGACACTGTTAGTGTCAGCTATTGTCACAGTTCTGCCACTGCTGGTGTCACCTCTGGGTATTGCCATGTCATTCAGATGCACAGAAGTGCCTGGATTAACAGTAGAGAATAGCCTTTTTAATTTGTTTTTAAAGTATATATATTTTAAATTAATTAGACAGAGTGCATAGTTCTTTATAAAATGTGCTGCCTTTCCCACTAAAGGCAGGAGGGCAAACTTTCTCTGGTCCAATTGGAAACAACTGTTGGAGTTACCTACTGTATCACTGCTCTGCTCTTATTGTCATGTTAGGGCCTAGGGCTGGGTCTACCACACTGATAGATATAAACACAAACGACATCTGATCTAATCTCATCTTCTGTCACTTTGGACTAATAAAAACAGTGTTCCAGCTTATAGAGTAGGCTGGTTCCGAACTGTGATTAATGACAAGGTTACAGCACGGAGACATCAGCATCCTCCCTGCCCTGGAACTTTGGTGCCACCTGCCTTAACCAGTGTGAGGAGACAGGCCCCTGTTAGACAGGAATATTACCTCTCCCCAGGTACTATTAACTCCAGACCTTCAAAAGCCACATCAGTGACAATAAGAGCAACAACACTGGTGTTTTAGCTATACCTGAAGCCTGAAGGAAAACTTGCCAGTCACAGAAGTGCATGACAGATTTCAAAGTCAAATGCAGCCTTCAAAATACTTGCCATACTTTGGCTTCTCCCCATCTACTCTGGCTCTTGCAGCAACCTACTTTCTCCTTCCCCTTCAGAAGCTTGCTTATCCCTACCAGAGTTGTCAAGACAAATGATATCTTCCATGCCAAGCCCCTCAGCATTTATTCTGTGAACCAAATCTGACTTCCATCACCATGAGTATTTATTACATATGTGATTAAATAACAACATTTTTGCCCACAGAAATACTGCAGGGCCAGCACCAGGGAGGGAAGAAAAAATTACTTGACCTCAGGAACAATGATGGACATGAATACATCTAGGCTAAAAACCCTTGACAGGGCAAGTATCAGGGGACTGAACTCCCTGAAGCCCCTTTCTGTCCTGGTTTTCATGTACTAGCATGCAGGAGACACAGAGAGCAAGCAGCAGGGAGACATGCTTTGGAACCCCCTCTCGCATTTATAAGGGCCTGAAGCATGTCTTTGTATTGTTTAATGGAAATCTGTTTCTTATTATTGCAAAGTGATGTCCAAGGACTCTGTGTGCTGACCCAGAGTAATGCTGTGTGCAGCTGTGGGTATGATGTAAATGTCCTGCTTATAAATGGACGTTTTATTTTTTTATTTTTTTTTAAGAGCCTGAGTACAGCAGCCATTTGCAGAGAGAAACAATATCCCTCGAGCCAACACCCTTCTACAGAGTGCCACATACTCCCGTGCACCAGGAGATGGCAGCCATGCCCATACTTATGCACTGCACAAATAACCATCCCATCCCCGATTTGTCCTCTTTCCTACGTTATCAAAGACCAAGCCGGTATCTCTCTGCAGAGCGTGAGCTTTCACAGAGTGGGTGGTCTCTGCATCACAGCTGCTTGGGTGATAAAGCAAATGTCAGTTGTTGTAAGTCTATATGCATCCCAAGTGTCTGATTGCCAAAAGGTCCCTCAGGTATCTGTGTGAACGGAAACACCAGCTCAACATTCAGTGACTACGAGGGAGCTGTCCCCAGCATGTGGGCAGCACCCTGGGCCTTGTGAAGAATGGAAAAAGCACCCAAAACTTTGTAAATCCAGTCATGGGGAGTTTTCTGAAGGGCAGCCCTGACGAGAGCTCACGTATCTGCCAGATTTACTGTGAAATCTTTAGGATTCTGGCGTTAATTTTATCTTTAGTTATTATGATGAGAGTAACAAGAGATGGACACACTCATGAAAGCATGGTTTGGGGCAGCAGCATACAGTTACTCAGATGCAGCCTGTGACTTACTCATCGTTGCAAACTATGAGAAGCTGGACCAACCAAGAACACAGACCCTTGCTCTACATGGTGCCCAGTCTCCGAAAGAAAACTCCTCCCAGAAATCACAAACATGTCTCCTGTTTCCCACAACTCAGGCAATGGTGTCTGAGGTATAATCCCCACGATCCCCCTGAGGGTATAGCTTTTTCCTGGGTGAATACCAATGAGGAAGAGACCTAGAATAGCATAGCGACTATCTCCATAAGGGATATGCTATAAACACAAGTGATACCCGACAGTGTATAAGCAGTAGTGAAATGTTCCCTATATACACAGTCAAAAGAGCAAGTAAAAACTTCTTAGGCTGAAAAAAGTAATGTTACATTAACGTCATCCTCCAGGGAGTCATTCTTGGCAGACACACCTAATTCATTTGAGGTTGAATTAATTTATAATGCTAGTTCAAGGAATATGTTTTTTTTAAGCAAGTAATATGAATTAGTATATAAAAACAGAAAAAATGCAGTTCAATATATATATATGTATTGCAGGAGAGCTAAATCCTTATAAATAAACTACATGGATTAGGTAAACAGTCTACTTCTTATTTAATCTGCCTTAGGTTCAGAAGAATCAGTTTGGGATGCAGTACATGTTTCTTTGCATTTACTCATTTTGTTTATCCTCTTGTTGTGTAATGTCACTAATTTCCTTACTTCAACATTAAAATTTATGGAATGTATTTTCTGTCAAAGTTTTTTGACAGAATTTAAACAAAAACAGTGTCTCAGCTGCTCCTGTAGAAAATGTTACTTTTCCTAGTACCTCCGCAACAATTTCATTCAGAAGGACAAGGGTATTGTATGAGCCAACAACAGAAGCTGGAAGACAGAAATCCTTTTCACGCTTCTGCTTCTCCTCTTGGTTTGTAATGTATGTTGATTCAGTACTTCTGTGTCCAGTTTGGTCAATCATGAGTCAAGAATGCGGAGGATCAATGGATGAAGTATCTTTAATAACCTTAGCATTTACATCAGTGATTTTTGGTAGTATTTCCAAAGTACCTATTGCCTGAACTCTTTGTGACCTTGATTGCTGGTTGACACTGTCAAGAGTTTCAAAATTACAAGTGAAAAGGATAAACAGTCTGATGTGATAGTGCCAGTTTCTCTCTGCAGAAATCATGAGGGATAAATTACTTGTGAATTCTTTGTGTCAATTTCTGCTTTCCACACCCATGTGGTACCAAAATGATGACAAAAACAAATGCTCTTTTGTAAAACCTTTACTTATATAAATAATATGCACCATATCAGACAAATATACAAGACGATGTTTGCAAATTAATGCTTTGCAAAGAGCTCTCACTGCTATTCCTGGTCCAAATTCCTCAAGATGAGAGTGCCTCAGGAGCCTGAAGTTTTACGAAGTTTGTGCTGCACTGAGCTCTGACCTCTCAGAGCAAGAGGCACTGTGGGTGAAGAGCTGTGCACTGCCCTCCTGCTGGCCCATCACCAGAGGAGGCACTGGGAAGAGTGACAGGGGAACCTGAAGCCATACAGAGAAAGAGGAACAGGGTTGGAACAGAGAACTCACAGCCATAATGAAGGAAATGGCAGAGCACCTCCAGAGCATGGGACCACACTGTTAGCCCTAATAAAGCTTGAAGAGGTTGGACTGCAGAGGGTGATCCATCTGCAAGTTAGGTAGTGGGAAGGTTGGAGATGAGTTGCTGTATACGATGAACCAACATCTTCAGCTTAGTAAGGATTATGTCTCCAGCACCAGGTGCTAACGGGGTCCCATTACGGAAACACAGTGATTGTCAGACAGGAGAATGGATTGATTTTGCCCCCTACTAAAGGTTTCTACAGGCTGTACAGCTTTGCTCATAACTTTTTTTTTTCTTTTTTCTTTTTTTTTTTTTTCTGGTCAGCTCTCTGTCCTATCACTGACTAGCCATATATAGCTGTATTATGGGCAATAAAAAGCCTGTAAAGACAGAGGACTGTAGGAGTGTTAAGGTGCCTCCAGCGGAGGACAGCTGGCTGGGGAGGGAGCACAGTGCAGGTCTGATCTAGGAAGAGTTGCTCAGTGGATGGAAAGAATTCCAGTAGTGAGACCTGTGGTGCTCCTCCCTGCAGTATGTCAAGAAACAGATAGTGCCTGATGTAGACACCAACACACCATCCAAAATGCTATGGTCTAACAAGAATGAGAAATTAAGTTTTGAGGGACTATGCAATGTGGAAATGGTTTGCTTTCTGGTAGATATATGATGGAAAAACATTGCTATGGTGAAGTGCCTTGGAGGCTTCTTTCCTGGCTGCATGAGAGGTCCACACACTGATCAGTCCTGACACAGAGCCGTCATGGCTCTCAAAGTAGTCAATAGGCATTGAGTGGATGGTCTTACGATTTCTGCATGGGATATGTCTCACTGGCCATCTAGAATTGTAGCTCACACTTGAAAATTTTGGCTAGCAAATCTTTTGCTTTCATTTTAAGTTTTTATTGTCTCGTTTCAACATGTCGTAGGACACAAAACCTGAATCCACAGCTACTGAAGTTCCGTGCTTTCTGGGCAGGAGGCATTACAGGGCCCAGGCCTGCACACAGTCTATTTACAAGATCAGCTGGCTTTAACCAAGGTTTTCAAGCTGAGCTGCCTGAGCTGTCCAGGACTTGGTTCAATACCCTCAGTGGGGCTTTCCAATAACTGGCCAATTTGGCTGTTTGGGTGTAGGTTTTACTACTTAAATGCTGATGGTTTTCACATTCCTATCCACATCCAGAAGGATAAATAAACTACTTCACAAGGGAGGATATACAGAGCAGCTCAGTGTAGTGCACCTCTAAGGAGCAAAAGACTTGCTCTCCAAAGCCCTGGTGACTTTTGCACATCAGTGTGATGTCAGTGAACACAGCCACATGAAGAGCACTGCAGCCAAACCCAAAACTCAATGTATCGGGCCACATGAATTAGCTCTAAAGGGACCGAGGAAAGGCAAATAACCCCTGGCAATGTCACTGCAGTCCCGGCTATTCCCAGCTAGCAATGGATTGTGTGAATCTCAGGGAATGTGTCTTCAGAAGATCAGCCTAATTTTCCTTCGAAATGAAAAAGTAAGGATAGTCTTATCTCTGGACACAGGGTTGGAAGAAAGAGAGATGGAAAGAGGGAAGAAGAGAAAGACACTTGAAGGAAGAGTTGAAAATCAAAGAACGAGTGTTGAAGTCTTCTGATTGCTGATGAGTTTCGCTTCAAAGTCCCAGAGTTTTAAAGGCATCTCGTAAATCATCTACTTCATACAATGGCTGTAGAACAAAATATAAGCGGTAGATCCGTTATCAAGTGAGCAAAAGCCCATAAAAATGACGAAGGAGAAAAGAATGGCATGAGATGGGTTGAGAGGTGGAAGAAGGGAAGAGAATGATGAGAGGGGATATGAAGGAAGGTGGGAGAAAGAGGTATGAGGGACGTGAAGAGTGAAGACACAGGGAGGAGTGAAATGACAAATGGCACAGCTGGACTTCAAAAGCAGAGCAGAACTACAGCAAGGAAGAGAGGAAGAAGCTGAGGGGAA
Organism: Anas acuta; assembly: GCF_963932015.1. NCBI lineage: Eukaryota > Metazoa > Chordata > Aves > Anseriformes > Anatidae > Anas > Anas acuta. The sequence continues at coordinate 125,326,051 of NC_088979.1, forward strand.
GAGGCACTGGAAGGAGAAGAATTGGTCCTCACCAGGAGAATCCGTCGGAGTTTCCTGGACAGATGGACAGAGTTTTCATGCAGTCCCTCCCAGGCTTTGAATGTCTTTTCCCTGTTCTCCACAAATGTGTTCCAGCAGTAGAAGTAATCTGCACAAGGCACAGGGGAGTTTATGAGTGCTCAGGACTGCCCCAGAGAAGACACTGACCTTTCCTAGGTTCAGTAAATCATCATATCCTGCCATCACCTTCCCTTCTCCATAGCTTTCAGTCATCTTCTTTCACCCTACCTGCCTTACCTTTGAAGGTCATGATGGCGATTTGGGCCCCAGCCCGATGCAGGCGCCGTAGCCCCTCGGGCTCTGCCTTGCGGTCCTCACAGAAGTAGAGGCGGGCGGTGAAGATGCGCAGGGTCAGGTTGGGGTAGGCGCGCAGGAAGTCAGCCACGTGTCGGGCACAGTCGTAACAGGGGCTCCAGGAGGTGAACCAGGTGATGCGGTAGCAGCGGCCTGGGTCCAGGTTCCAGGCTGAGATGTAGCGTAGGAAGAGAACCTCCACGTGGCAGCCCATCTTAGGGAAAGAGGGAGAGGGGCAAAGCGTGAGGCAGGGGTGAAGGAAGCTGCAAGAGGGGCAAGGAAGAAGGTGTGAGCTGAGTGGGATGTGGGGGGAGGATGGACAAGGTGGGGGACAGGTCTTATGGTCAGTGCACAGAGGAAGAGGGCACAGTGGTAATGGAGTGAAAGGATGGCTAGAAAAATGCAGGGACACTCTACAAGAGGCTCCTGTGGGAGCTAGGAAGGAAAACTGAGGTACTGATAAAGCAGCAAGGACTGTAAATATCTTGCTAGCAATACAGTCTGAGCTAGCGCGAGTTACAGATTTATCTGGAGGCTGCATCCCCCAAATGTTATGTACCGGTGCAGTGCCTATTCCTGTGGACATGTGTCAGATCAGGTGCTGCCTCTTGCAGCCCTTATTTCCCTGCTACCCCAGGCGAATGAGCTGCATGTACCTCAGCATGGATATAAGAGTAGGATGCCAAGGTGTTCCCTGTACCTTGTTACGCAGGTACCCAAAGTCCAGGGAGCATGACGTGGCACTGTCACGGCGCTTCACAACGTAGCAGAGGTAGGTTTCACGACGGCCCTTGGCCCAGCGCAGGTTCTTGAAGTTGTAGAGGAAAAGTTTCCTCTTCATCAGGAGACTGTAGGAGAAGGCAAGAGACATTTTACATTAGCCCCACGCTGGAGCCAGCTATTGGCCATGTCTATGTCAGGCGCTCAGCAACAAAAATATCCCCACCGAGTCCAGGCCCCTCAGTGAGAGAAAAACATCAGTAATTTGCATGCAATATGTTAGGGAAAGGGTGTAGACGTGACTGTGGGGATGAAGCAGGTGACCTAGCAAGTGGAAACAGTAAGTGAATTAGTAATGCTTAGTCAAACAGCAACCATGGCTAAGTGTAGTGTGAAAGTATCTACAAATATCCAAAAGATGGACACCAGTGAGAGCAAAGGATGAAAGTGTCTGAGAAGAGTTGATCTTGGAAGCTGGGAAGGTCTGGAGTTCAGTCACCCAGATATATTCTTTCGCTGTTGAAACCCTGAAAACCGTTGGATGAAAGGAGGGATCAAATTGGAGCCTCTTTAGAGAAAACTGGACAGAGTTTCTTCCCAGCATTGCCCAAAGGAAGAACATGTCTGAAAGTGTACAGGGCTAGAGATTAGAAGCTAGGGTAGGGTAACATGTCCTAGCTGACAGAAATAAAATATAGGGTAGGGATGCTGACACATCTCCAGAGACAAGTACCATTCCCATGTGAGGCAAGCACAAAGATTGGCAAAGGATGGTTCCCATGCTAGAGATCCTGCTGGGGAGAGGTAATAGGAGCATGGGGAGGGTAAAATAGTCATGAACCTTATCAAAATGCCTTACTGCCAAGTGGAGGTACATAGGCAGCTGAGAACAGCTGTGTTCACTGAGGTAAGATATTCACCTCCCCCGCAGCAACGTAAAACAAAAGTGAACGGGTTAAAAATAATCACATCCTTTGTCACCTTTTCCCTCTGGTAGGCTGGTGTTCAGCAGGGAGGTAGGGTCAGTGTAAGTGATACAGAGCTGAGTTTTCTGGAGGTTTCCAGTGAGGTGTGGAAAAGGGGAATTTAGGTTTGCTAGGAAGTTCCTGGTTTATATCTGAGAGTATAAGCAAGGCAAAATCCTTATATAAACATGCTCCATCTATTCCCAATTGTCACCACAAAACCTGAGCACAACAGAGTGGTTAACTTCCAGGTAAAGGTGGTATCCTCTCTGCTCCTCCAGAGGTTTGTCTCCACTGTGCATGCTCATACATGGTCATTGCACCATAGGTGCTAATTCACAGTCACAGCCACCCTTTTACCTTTTGTAACCTTGTGCATGTTTGCTGTAATTTAGCCCTCCCCAGGGCACCTCTAGCACTCCCAGCTGAGACACTGCATTGCCAGAGAGTCACTTTCTTCCCTCAAAGCATTCTTGCTGCCTGATTGTCCTGCAGATAGGCAAGCTGCTCACTTGCACACATCCTCTTTCCTGCCATGTGGCCCTCAGTTTGCAGTGCAAAGTTACCTGTCTTGCTCACATAAAGCAAACACACACATACTTATTTATGCCATCCTTTATACACACAGGTTGCTAGAGGAGTAGATCATTTGTGAGCTGTAGCCTGTCCCCTGCTAGGAAAAAGTCCATACAGAATACAAGGCCCTGCAGAGTCCTGCGCACACTCAAAGTGCAACGCATCCCTACTGAGCAGGTTATTCAGCAAATCAATAGCCCCAGGCAATTCTTGGAGATCTGTCCTGTGAGCACTGCCCCAGGCCTGCTCTGCTGGGCTTGCAAGTTGTCAGGAGTAGAGTACACACTGATCCTGCTGAACTTCATCACCCCTTTCTCTGACAGGTCACACTGTGTGTGTTTCCCCTGACTGTTTTTCTCTCTTGCTCTGTATGTTCTCCATCATACTTTTTTTATTTGTTTCACACTGGTATTTCTCACACTTAGTGCAGCCTCACTTCCTACCACCTCATATTCATCTTGCTTCCTTGTCTGTGAGCACTTATGAACATATGTTTATATTTTCTGGCACAGGCACACCCACCACCAGGCATCCCATTCATCCACTCACAAAACTGTTGCTCAGTGATTTGTCTCAGGCTTCTCCCTTTTAAATGGGTGTTATCAGACAGATGTGGGGAAGAATCTTCTTCCTTGTAGAAGTGCTGGAGAGCAGACATCCCTTCTTTTGAGACAGATCCTCAGGTGATTCAGATAGGATAGCCCAGACAACCACATGTGTGTGATAGGCCAGAGGGTTGCAAAGCTCTTAGCTGGGGGTATGTATGGCACAACAGCAGAAAACAGAGCAGAGGAATGGTGAAAAATGCAATCACTTGTAGAAGAACCACACAATCCAGGTGAAAAACTATTGAAATTATGGCGATGTTTCATCAAAATCCACATGGAAAAATGTTTTTCAACACAACCAAAAGTTTAGGGAAAACAGGCTTTCCCTTTTATTATTATTATTATTATTATTATTATTATTATTATTATTATTATTATTATTATTATTATTATTATTATTATTATTATTTCTTAAATTTTGCACAAAAAATATTTGCTTTCAAAATATTTCTGATTTTCCTTCCAAATGTCCTTTTCCTCACATCTTCCAATTTTTCTCAATTCAATGGTTTTGAATGTAGTTGCAAAGAACAATGAAGAACGAGAAATGACCACCAACAAAAGGAAAATATAGTAACGATCATTTGGGTTATTTTTCAGTGTCAGGACAAAGTAAAGACAGTGCAAGAAAAAATTGAGTCACAGAAGCCATATGTGCAATTAGAAATGTTCATTAACATCAATTTCTGTTTTCCCTTCTCTCTGGAATTGACCATCCCCAGGGATTTTCACCAATAAGGATTTCAGAACATGACTGGTAGGAGAAGTACAAATGAACAAGTGTTACAGGGAGCTACTGAGCAGATCTGCAGCTAGGCACAAAGAACTGGTTACATGTGAAATTTGTATAGCTGTTGCATAGTTCAAAGGAAAGCAGCAAAGACACAGGAGCTGTGATTATACTCAGGCACTGAAGAATTTGACTGAGCAGAGACCTTCCTTTCAAATAAAGACTCATGAATCCAGTCCTGAAATCAGAGTGAAGGCCCCTGAGAGTGTGAATGATATGCAACAGTGGAGAGTGATTTTAGTGGTAATTAGCTTGCAGCATAATTGAAGTGCAAGTAGAGGAATCCAATGCTGGAACAGTCTGTGCCTAGGAGCACAAGGGTGATAGCAGCAGAAACATAATAAGGCAGAAATCTGATATAAGATAGAGAACAGGTGTAGAGAGAGAAGAGTAGGCAGAGATCGAGATGCTTATGCAGATAGCATCTGAATGTTCACCTTTCTTTTTTGTTGTTGTTTGGTTTTTTTTTGTTTCTAGAAAAGAGAGAGAATGAAAAGGAAAAGAGAATAGTCACGAGAAATGACAGAAAGGGAGAAGAATACAGGGTGGTAGACAGTCATAGAGAGAAAGAGTGGTGGGGACAGAGACATGTGAGGACGGGATGGGAAGTTAGATCGCTGAGTCAGACGGAGAAAGGGAAAGGGACAGTAAGCACCAAATGGACAGCAGGTTAATTCTAAGAGGAAGACCCTGATTTCTTCTATTAGCAAGAAACTGGAGGCACTCATTTTACCTGTCCATGACTGTCAGGTTCTCTCTCAGGTGATGGGGTTGTCTCTCAGGCTCTGTCTGCACAGTCCTCTGACTTGGTGCACAGAAATATGGACTGCCCTGTATGATCCCTCCCCATTCACCACTATCTACCCCCTGCCAGATTTCGGTGGGGTGTGGTGAGGGGAGGAGTTAGAAAGGTCTCTGGAACTGCAGGAGCCAAAGAGCAAAGGGTTAAAGCTTGAAAGGGGCACCAGTTCTGAAAGATGCTCTGCACTCATTGGCCACCTCCCCTCATTGCACTTGCCATTGGGTCCTCCCAGCCTGCAAAATTATGCTGAATTAATATCAATAACATAACAAGGCAGGAAGCATTGTCTAGTGGTTAGAGGGGGGCCTGGGAGCCGTGTACCACTAACGTGAATGTGGGCAAAAACCACACTATCCCTCTGGGCCTTTGCTCATGCAGCTGTGCCGTGAAGATGATGACACTGCTCTACCCCATGGTCACGGCCACCCTGCGTGCTGCCTGCCGGGCATCCAGGGGGAAGGAGCTCAGGGAATATGAAACTGTTGGCACACTCCCCGTCTCCTCCATTTCCTCTGGCAAGTCCTAGCAGCTGCTTGGCAGCATGAGGCAGCACCAGAGCTGGAGATGAGGGTGAGGGGGACCTAGCTCATGGGACAGGCACGGGTGCAGTTAGCAGAAATGAAGCTTGTGGTCCCCGTGTAATGCTTGAATGCCACAGGTGCTGGGCTGTGTCAGCACGAAAGGAGCAGGCATAACCCCCAAATCACAAAGCTGTATGCAAAAGACCTGTGGAGCATGACTCAGGCCCCGATCCTGCTGATCACATCTGGAACTGCTGCTGCAAGCAGCAGGCTGTGGGGTGAGATGCCAGAACCCTGCCCCGGGTATCTTGTGGCAGGGCTGCCTGCACTCAGCAGGCTCAGCGCTAGGTACAGCCAAGCCCGGGCTCTTGCTCAGGACATATATATACCCTCTTTGCTCTACCAGCGGAGCTCTCTGCCTCCTACGTTCTGCTCCACCACCACCACCCCCTAGCAGCTGCCAGGGTGCTCATCCCTTCTGCAGGGCTGAAGGACAGCCAGGGAGCAACTTCAGCCAGGGAGGGTCACTGAGGAGGTGGTGGTGGTGGTGGTGGGGCTATTCCACTCAATGTCTTCCCCAGGTAGGGCATGACTGAGAGTGCTACAGCCCTTTTGTTTACCTCATGCTAGGGTAGTTCTTCGTTTTTTTCTTTGCTTGATTTACTTATTAATTTTACTGGCTTTCAGCACGCTAGGACTGTGTGAAACCAGTATATGCAAAAATGTGAAAAGGAGAGACGAGTTGCCAGACCAGAGCAGACTACTCTATGTCCCAGCACTTTGAGAGTACTCTGTCTTTCAGTGTGGCCAGCAATGCTTATTTCAGGAAAAGGAAAACTCTTGGGAGGTACAAGGCTGGACTGTCCTACTCCTTGAGGAGGTGTCTTCCTGACTCCACAGGAGTAGAGCACGTGCTCAACAGACACATTTTGGCAGCTGCTTTGGTCTCAAAAGTAGTGGCAATTATCCTCTTCAAGGATCTGGCTCCTAGGGTTTTTCCAAAGCCAGAACAGCCTGCATCTCTTGCAAATTCCCATCCTACATAACAGACTCAAAGGGGACACTCCAGCTAATAAAACAGTTGCCCACTTTCAGCCTTTACCCTAGCAGTGCCTTGTGAAAAATCTCCCAGGTCAGTCCCAGAGTCATTTTGCCACGTTTTCATATTATTTTTTTCCTTTCAATAATGCAAAGAGGATGTTTGTTACACAGGACATATAAAAAAAAAAAAAAGGAAGAAGAAGGAAAGAAAGCAACACACCCCATGAAATGCGCTTCTTAAGATCACAACAGTTTATGTTTCATCAGATAAGTTAAGGTAGCTTCAGCTTTATTGTTGTTCTAGTTCCTAATTTTCACAACCAAACATTTATAGAAAACTTTACCTTTTTTTTTTTTTTTTTTTTCTTTTTTTTCTTCATTTAAAGGAGCTGAAAAATGTCTTCATGCCCAGCCTCCTTGTCCCCATAAACCCATCTGTGGGTAATGATTTTCTCAAAGGTTTAACATGCCAATTGTCATGAAATGTTTAAGTAGATCCTTTCTCAGGTTCTGTCTGTAAGTGGAATTAATTCTTCAAGGTTTAAAACATCAGCGCTCTTCCTTAAATATTGATGCTCTGCCCAGAGATAAGAAAGAAAAAATGTATGAATGAATAGATGAGTTATTTTTACGTCACTCTTTGGCAAGGGTCAGCAAGTCAAAGCAATGATGCAGACTTTCTAACACCCTTTGTTTTGAGCAGCAGCTTCCCCCTCACTGGCAGTATAAGTGTCCAAAGGCAGCAGTAGCAATTCTCTGCTTCTACCTCTAATTGCCAGAGCAGAAACATGTTGGTGTCAAAGCCAGCAGGTGGATGTACTTTCAGGGTCTTGTAGTAAGTCTAGGGTGACATCTTTAGAGGGACCCTCGGCACCTATGGAGTGGCAGGAGCTGCAGCTTTTCTTTCTTATTAGCAGAGGTCACCTCTGATCTTCAGATCTGGTTAAAAAAAAAAAAAAAAAGAGAGAGAGAGAGAGAGAAAGAAAAATAAAAAAAAAAAAAAAAAAAAGGAAAAATTTAGCAAAACATTTTGGTCCTTGATCTAGCTGCTAGTTACTGGCTGTAAATTGACAAATCTAACATACGGTGGGACTATTTGGAATGGGAGCTTATACACATGAAAAGAGATTCTGGCCACTTCTGACCACTCTGGATTTCCTTCATTGCTGTTCAAAGCAAAGTTATTTGGAGCAGGAACTTGGTTTGGGACAGAGAAACAGTTTGCAGATTATGACTTCATCTGTGTTTCTGATTAAAGCTCAGGTCAGTTAAATAAGGCCATTGGGGAAGGCTAGGAAAGGTCTCTGTATTGGTGTGTTTGGAGTATTATTTAGAAAAAGACACTGCTCCAGCTCATCAGGATTCCAGAAGGATGTCCCAGCATCCTTTTAAGCTTCTTGTACTCAGGAGTTTATTCCTTGTCTTAAAATGAGAACAACGTAGAAATGATTAGCAGACTGAAGAGCACTGTAGGTGCAGAGGAGGAATATCACCATCACTATTACTAAAGTTTCAGAAAGCAAAAAGCAGCTAAGAAATCAGAAAGCAAAGAACTAAGAAATCAGAGAGCAAAAATGTGGTGAATAATTAAAAGTAATCACCTAGCCCCGAAGCAGAAGAGAAGTTGCTTGTTTAATCAACAGGAAGTTGTGTGCTGTTGTGTATCGATATAAATACATATTTATTTTTTCCATTCACCCCTTGCTCAGAAATCACATTTTGAAACGACCGCCAACATCACCAGTTGGTTAGTTCTTACACCGAGCACAAAAAATGCAGCCACCTGCTTCCCCTCGCCTCAAGCGAAAACCTCAACCAGAAAAACTTTCTCTGCTCAACAAGTGCTGGTGCACTGTGGACACAAACTTGCACAGACACCTCGAGCAGGGCAAGAGCATAGTCCTTTGTAGTTAGACCCAGGCAAATAAAGACATCGATCCTGTAAGCGCATTACATTGCATTCTGTGTTTGTTCCACAGATTCATCACCCGGTTTTGAAAGACAGACCCAGTTTGGAGGTAGTCCACTTGATCAGGCAGTTCTGCCAGGCAAACAACTCCCATTGCTCCCATCTTAGGTGACAAAAAAACAACAGCACTAGATGAGGAGGCAGCTTGCTCCATGGGGCAAAGGTCCTTGTTCCTAGACCTGCCAACTCTTCTTGTGATGCATCTGATGCTGTGCCTCAGGAGAAGGTTTCAACAGTGGTGACACAAAGCGCTGCCTTTTGTGGTATGGAATATACAGCACCACAGAGATATACGAAAGCTCTGAGGATGTGTGTCCAAGTCCACTTGGGGTGGGCATGGCCAGGAGGAATGTGTGTCTGTACGTGTGTGCTGGGAAGCTGCAAATGCAAACCTAAACTGCTGTGGGTTACTGTCTCTGAGGGGGCAGCTATGTCAGACAGGAGCAGGGATCCAAGGTGATGTGAAGGAAATGGGTGGGAGAGAAGGCAAGAGTGAAGGGTGTGTGGGAGTACCACTGGGAGGGTGGTTTTATGAAACCTTGGTCTCCACCTTGTGCACTACTTCATGCTGCAGGATTCTAGATGATGCCGCTGATGCAGAACTGAGGGCATCTGGTTGTTGTGTGCGCACACTAAGATCATACTTTATTATGCATTTTACTAGTAATTTGGCTTTCCAGGCTCATACTGCAAAACCTTTACCTGGAGGCTTGACTCACAGTTTATTTTTGTTCCACTGTGAAGTTTGTTTTTGTGTTGGGGGATGAGGCAAATTAGGGTGAAACTATTGAATTGAGTACACATCTTTCAACCGCAGTCCTGCATGTGCTTCTCATTCCTGCCTGTAGCTCTCTACTAGCCCAGCCTGGGTTCCTTGTAGGACCTAATGAACCCTAATCCTACTTTTGTGATCCCACATATTTTTTCTGACTAGTGTTAATTCCCTCACCACATCACTAGGCAGCAACAGCTCCATCTGTTGCAACCAGTGCCTGACACCTGCTGGGACCACCACTTGAAGGAGGAAAGGGTCTGGGTTGGTTTAAGGAGTTTGGAAGCTAGTGAATGGCTTCCCCACCATAAATGTAGGTAACAAATATGATTAGAGTCCAAGCACATGCACTAAATGTCCTCATGTGACTTCACTAGCTCAAGGCTGTGACAAGGTTGGCAGCTTATCTCATTTACAGTAAAAAAAACACAGAGTCTGCAATCAAAGCAGAATGCACCTTCCCCATGCTGAGAGCTTTGGGTGGGGAGGTACCACCAGAGCTACTTGCACATTGCTGCTTCCCACAGCAGTGCATGCAGCTCCAGCCTCTGGCATGCCCTGCCTATCTGACTTGGCTTTTGGCTTTGTGCTGCACAGACCTGGAGAGCATTTTCTTTTTGCATAGGGTGCTGCGCACGGCATTCCAATGTTATTCCATCCTTCTACAGCTCAGTCCCCTGGCCTGGGCACCCAGACCCTGCTCCCAACCACATCTTCCCCTTCATGAGTGGAAGTTACTGGCTCTGTATCTCTGCAATCATCTGCTAGTCACGGGGAGAAACTCTGTTTTGCACCGCAGTTTTTCACAATGAGAGTCACCTCCTCGCTGTGGTTATGGTTTCGCAGACCAAAGTTATCTCTTATTAGCTCCTGTTTGTACAGTTTTTGCAGTTCATGCTACTCACTGCAAAAAGAGCTTGCACCTGGGACCTGGGTGATCCTGATAATAATTTCCCTTTTCTCTTTGAGGAAGTCTTTTGCTGGGAGAGGCTGTGGTAGAAGTGCTTGAGAGCTCACTAAAGTGCAGTATGTTGCATATTCCTTGGCTTGCAGACATATGTTGAGATTTCCCTGGAGTTTTATAAACTTTCCTTGGCTGGAGGTCCTCACGAACTGTGTTCTTGCATCTTACAAAGTTTGCTTAAGAACAAAGTGAGTATTCTCAGAAGATTCAAGATAGCCTTGCTAGTTCTTTTCTTACTCCCCCTACAGCTCAGATCTGCTCATATGTTCTTATCATTGGACACATCCAGAAAGTTTGTGGGGTGTCACCACTAAACTCTACTCCTTAATGCCAGTGTGGAATGTCAGACAGTAGAGTTAGGGTCTGCCCCTGACACCTTGGTCCTCTTCCAGGGGGCCCAGTGCTCTGGGCCACGGGATGGGAATGAGAGACTGCTATTATGAGTATTTCTTCAGCCGTGACTACATGGGAGGCTCCCAAGTTTCTGCTGTAAAGCAGTGAGGTCAGAGTTGTGAAACATTTGAGCTAGCTGCCAAGGTAGGGAAAGGTATCCAAGAGTGTGAGAACTTCACAGCTAATTTCATAGAGCTTAAAAATGCCCTTTCTGGTTCCAGCCAAAATCGTGGAGTCTGATTGAATAAAAAGGCTGGAAGAAGCTCCTAGAAAGCAGAGGAGAGAAAGAAGAGGAAGAATCTGAAGGGAAAGCAAAGACCCTGGGAAATTACTGATTATGAATTATTATGATCAGAAAGTTTAATTTACTGGTGCCCAATGGATTTACACACACCGGTTTGTAGCACTGCTTCTGCTGCCTACTCAGGCGTGGCCTCAAAGCAACTCTGTCTCACTGAAACACAGAGCCCTTGCATTCACATACATGACCAGTTAATTTCCATTTGTCCAGTCTGTGGTCAGGAATGGGCCACTGTGTTCACTCACCTCTTCTATCTTTTCTGTGCGGACACAGGTAGGGGTAGGGCACAGGCACATTTACTTTAAAGGGGCTAGCTTGGTACAATCCCATTTTGGGAAACAGTTGACAAGACTAAATGAAGCTCAAAGACTGGAGAGGTAAAAACCTGCCCTGAAGCAGCGCTACTAGGAACTCTCAGAGAACAGAAATGGCAAATGAGAGACTGTGAAGAGTGCAGATGTCTTTCCTAAACTAAAGCAAAAGGAAGTTACAATGATACCAGCTGATGGACTATGGGGCTAAGAGGAACGGTGTAATGATTGTGCTGGGCTTAAGGAGAGCTGATGGGAAAAGTACTTGTGACCATGGTGTAGAGAGCCTCAGGAACAGCTAAATTCACCCTGCACCAGGCAGCAAATCACAAAATCACAGAATGTGATTTGGGGGCTGGAAGGGACCTGGAAAGGTCATCTAGTCCAATCCCCCAGTATAAACACACTATTCATTTTCACTAATAAGATTTTCAGTATTAGGTAAAAATCTACACTTTTAGCTGTTTTCTGATTATTTTAAATATTAGACCAAGACTGATCCAGTAAAAACAGGATTTTTTACTTTTTCCTCAGTCTCAGTACATCCTTCATGAAGTTCTTGGGCTAAGTTCCAGTGGTGAAATTGGCATAAACAGGGCTAATAACTCCATTGTTAATTTGAAGCCCAAACTTCTCAATTGCATCGCATGTTCCAAATGTCTCTAGTATTCTGCTGTGTCAAAAATGTATTAATACGTCCTCTGTGATCACTACACTCACTACTCGTCTTTTTTTTTTTTTTTCAGATGTGTTATGCAATGAAAAGAAACTCTTTTGAACCCTTCTTCCAAAGCAAGGATAAAACCCAAGGCTAGGACTAGGCTGTGGAAGGAAGCACGATTGATTTGTAATTGAGTTAATCCATAATAATAGCAAACACTGCTTGCTGCAGCTGCTCTGTGCCATTTGGGTACCAGGCAAGAGGCATAGTGAGCTGTAAAGCATTTTCTAGTAGGTGTGTTTTTTGATAGTCTGACTTCAGTGCTACAGGGGAACAGTCAGAGCAATAAGTCCCACAGGAATGCTTTGAACATGGAAACATTTTGTAGGTACAAGGCACCCATTACAAGAGACAGCATGCTGACATGTGCATCAGCGTGAAACCAAGACCTTGGTCAAGACATTGTGTGAGTTGGTTTTCATGTCTGAAACTATTGCTGCTGCTGCGTGTGTGCTCCAGCCTGTAAGGCATCTGTAAATAAGCCAGATGAAGTGGCAGTAGGATCCAAATCCTGCAAACCAACAGTCTCCGGGGATGGTGGTGGATGATTATGAAGGTTATGCCTGTCTCCAAGAAGCACAAATTAGCTTTATCTCACCACTCCGAAAGGGAACTGGTTGAAGTAGTACAGAAGAAAATCAGAAAAACAGCTGCACCAGGCTGGAGCTCAGGAGGTTGGACAAGGACAGCATAAGAGAACTTGGTGCTTCTCACTCCCTAAAGCTCAGCAAAAAGTCAAGGAGAAGTCAGGAAAGCAGCAAAGACCAAGAAGCACCTGACTCTTAGCAGGCACTGCAAAAAAAGCACAGAATAGCTCTGGCTCTGAACAAAGTACTGAGCAAAGCCAAGAAACCGGCAACCACAGTGGCCAAGAAAGCAATCAAGAGACGAGAGAATGTGAAAGCTGACAAACCAAAAAAGGCAAAGATCCCATCTAAGGGCAGAGCAGTGAAACCCGAGGCTGACAAACCCAAGGCAGAGAAATCAAAAGTGGCTCAGTCTAAGCAGGCAGTGCACAAGAAGAAGCAGATGCTATATGAGCACAAGCAAAGAGCCCCACTTCAGGGACACAGAATATAAATCCTTTAGTTGAAAAATTGATTTTAATAATGTTCTGCATTTTTAATGCAGTTTCCCAAAAAGAAGATAAGTAATTGTAATTATTAAAATACTTTGATTTGAAAGAAAGCTCAGGCTTTGTATGAATGATAATATTTCTTTTTGCTATTTTCTTCAATTCTCTGCAGCAGAATTGTAGAGAAGAGGGAGCCAGACTCTCCTCAGAGGTGCACAGCAAAAGGAGCAGAGGCAACAGGTTAAAGCTGCAATAAAGGAATTTCTGATTTAATATCAGTAAAATATTTTCCATCTCAAGTACAATGCAGCGCTGGAACAGGTGACAAGAGAGGCTGTGGATTCTCCATCCTTGTCAACTTTTTCAAAACGTAGCAGAACTAAGTTCTGATACAATTTATATTATTGGAAACACTTACTAAAAAAAAAAAAAAATAATTAAAAAAAACCCACACACATTATTTTAGTGGCAAAAGTAGACAATTAAATTGGTTCACGATGTTCCACATTTTGGGATTTACTTATTTATTTATTATGGACTAAAATTCAACTCTATTTTGTTGAAGTTTATTCCACCTTGCTGCATTAAAAGGGCTAAGGATGGAAAAGGAACAGAGAGAAAAGAAGCAAGATACTGAAGATCACAGAGCAGAAAGTGGAGATGCAGAAACAGAACTCAGACCCTCAGACCTCCTGCGCCCCAGTCAAGGGACTGTTCACAGCTGGACCCATGCAGAGACATGTACACCATCCAACAACGTCAGACTATGTGGAGACAGGAGTAAATGGGATCGGATCATGTATCTTTAAAATATTTTGTAATTTTTTTTTAATGTAAGTTATTTTTGGTTTCAGTCCAGCTACTCTTTATGTAACAGTGGTGTTCCTTCTGCATGGATTGCAAGCACAGCTCCCCCCTGTGAAGGACAAGCCCGCATTGCAGTCAGCAGCATGCCCTTTAGGGATCCCTCCAAGCTGAGTCACCGGATGACACCACATTTTGTTCGTGCTTCACCTGCTCGTAGGCAAGATCCAGACAAAACAAAGCTTCCTTATTTTGTGGCAGCCGCTTCCAACAGCCTCCCCATGATTCCCCACAGCAAAAGCTGAGCAACAGCATTGCAGAGGGTGTAACATATTGGTCTGAAGTACTCCTTTTCTTTCCCACCTTGGGAAGACCGATCGACCTTCACATTCTGAGAGCAGCGGAAAGCTGTTGTCTGTGCAGCCAGGATGGCAGGGGAAGGCCAGCTCCCTGTCCTCAGCAAAGCGAGGCACCACTTCAGACTGGCAACCAGGCACCAGGATGCTGGGCACTGCAGCCTTGAAACTGGCACCGCTGATCAGTAATCAGGAGCTGTGACAGCAAGATGAGCAAAAACAGCCATTGCGTGGGAAGCGACGGCAGGCCGTGTTACTCCCCTTCCAGGTCAGAAGAGTTTATGAAAATCAGCCACAAACTCTATGCTGTGCTTCTGACGTGGAACTCTGGCACCTTTCTGGCTTGTTCAGCCTCACAGACTTTACTGGAGCTGTGTTTAAAACCACTTGTGCAGTTTACAAGAGAAAAGCAAGGTGCTGAGAACAAGCAGTGTCCAGAGACCTGCGATTCAGAGCTATGGCAACTCAGGTGGGAATGGCAGGGGAGGTAAATACTAACAGAGATTGAGAAACCTGTCCGTGGGCTCCAGTACTGAAGGGCAAGGGAAGAATAAACCGAATCATAAGAGGACAATGGCATATGTGCTCAGCTCACATAGCCCATGGAACATGCTGGTAGGACACTGCAGAGACAAAAGAGCTCATGAGTGCAAGCAGGATCAGGCCTGTGTAGGCGGGAGCAGCATTTACAGTCACTTGGGCTGGGGCTATTTTCATTACAATCGTCCAAAACAGGGACTCACCAATGTTAGCCAGCAAGAAACATTGATCCTAGGGGACAGTGTTTTGCAATAACAGGTGTTGCAATAACATGTTCTTCAGTCCTGAAGAATGTTGGGACATTATTAGAGGCAGTTCAATGGTTAATATGGCCCACAGACACTTTTGTTCTAGAAATAGCATCTAAATGCAATCCCCTTGACTGCTTGCACAGGTACAGACACTGCCTAGAGTCCTCTATACTCTGGGTGCTCCATCTTTGTAAATGAAATGCGATGCACAGTTAGTGCCTGATGAATCCATGTGAAAGTCAGAAGTTCAATGAAAGATCCTTTTTTTCTAATCCTCTTGACCTAGATGTGTAATATTTAATGTAGTAGATCTTTCAGTTATCCTCATTTCTGAGCTAAATGTCTCTACTGGACAAATTATTTGCTTATAAGATGATGCATCACAGCTCTACTCTTGCTTCCACCACCTTACCATTTTATTTAGAGACAGTAATTCTCTGTCATTAAGTCACGGCACATGCTCAGTGAGAAGATGTGTTTTCAGCATGCATCTCATGGGCTGGGAGAAGTTATCCCTGTGCTCAGCAGCTACCAATTGTCAAGAAAATCTAGCACAACCATCCATTTAAGAATAAAATAAATAAATAAATAAATAAATAAATAAATAAATAAATAAATAAATAAATAAATTGCTGAGTGTAATTTTCTGTGTCTGTAAGAAAAAAAAATAAAAAACAAACAAACAAAACAAAAACAAATACTCCTAGAAAGACCTGTGATTCATGAGTGAAGGGTGGGTGGCAGCCCAGGACTGAGCTAGCAGGCAGTAAAGAGCTCCAAATGACGGATTCGAGCTGGAGTCAAATCTAACCATAAATCAGTAGGAAATACAGCCAGAGACAAATAAACCCAAACACATGAAAGTTGCCAAGAACAACAGGAAATAAATTTTCTTTTAATAGTTTGTGTGTATTATATGGACTCTAGCATTAAAACAATGTTCTCCTGGGGAGGAGCACCTCTTCCTGCCCCTGCTAAAAGCAAGCAACAGAAAGGTTTCAAACCATTCCCCAAATTTATGAATGTTAAATTTCTATGTACTGTACAGTAGCTATGTTATACAGTTATATATTTATATATCAGCTTACATTCAACTCTAAATACAGGGTGGAGACTTGCCCTAGAGCAATTTCCAAGAGCTCTATCTGACATCTCCGGCTTACCTTCCTCCTCGCAGGCAAATTTTACAGGTACCCTACCACAGAAGTCAATGGCTGCACATGACTTGAATGGCTTTGAGATCAAGCTCTTGGTGCCCTCCTCTACAGAAACACATACTCTCAGTATAGAGAATATCCTACTCCATCCCTAATCTAGTGAGCCTTGAGTACTCAAGATCATTGTTGTCTGTGTAGGAGTGCTATGCTCCTGTGTATAAGATGAAATTCCAGTCACTGCATAACCTGGAATTCTTTCTCCTGCATAATGGAGTAACAGGGAGAGATTTACCCCATCTATGGCCAATTTTGACCTTATGTAGAACACATACGCCTCTGCACAAGGATATTTTCCCCGACACAGAAGACATAATGCAGTTTCTTGCTGCATACAGCAGAAACCTAAGTCATGTGGAGAGGCTATTACACTATCTGTTTTTCTTCTCAATTTTCTGAGAATTCTGCCTCTGCACAGCATCCTGTCCTCTCTATTATGTTACTCCGGCTGTTCAGCAGACCAGTGCTCCTGCCAGGCTGAATGGTACTCGGTTCAGCAGCAGAGCATATTATGCAATGAGTGTCAATGCCTGCTCTAGCAAAGTGCCTGTCTGTTGCAGTCAGGAACAATACTTAGAGATCCTAGACACAGGTTCTCTCTGGTCTTCTGCTGCAACGAGCTAAGCTGCTGAGTTCAGGTGCCCCACAGAATGGCTGATCATGTTACCAGAAGTCATGAAGAGTGGTTAAGACACTTCAGACAGCTCCTTCCCTTTCATTCTTGCAGTGAAAACTGGCTATATACCTGGAAGCGTTTGCTATGTATCTGGAAAACAAGGTTCTCTAGCAGCCAACAGACATTCAGTGCTACCAGAGTGAATATTTTCCCAAGGTTGGTCTGTCTCTGTTTTCAAGCCTGTAGATACATGTATGTCCACCACCTCACAAGTAAGGCTCCGTGCAGGACTGCATACAAAGTGAACCTGCAGATAAGGATTCCTCTCCCACATCCCATTCCAATTTGTGACTCCTTTCTGCTTTGTGCAGAAGCTCCCTGGTCAGGAGGTAGGAACTGAGGTGGAGATACTGAAAGCAGGCTCAGCAGCTGGAGAGTGTAGAGGTATCCAGACCATGACAAGGCATCAGAACAAGCTAATTCATTGCCTTCTGCCTTGTCCTTCAGCCCAGAAGAAGCAAGTTCCCAGTTCTCCAAGGACATGCACATTCTCTGGGCTCTCTTGGAGCTTAGGAGCAGATGCAGCCATATTTCTGCTCCTTGGAACTTGCCTGGAATGGGCATGAGGAGAGGAGAGGAGAGGAGAGGAGAGGAGAGGAGAGGAGAGGAGAGGAGAGGAGAGGAGAGGAGAGGAGAGGAGAGGAGAGGAGAGGAGAGGAGAGGAGAGGAGAGGAGAGGAGAGGAGAGGAGAGGAGAGGAGAGGAGAGGAGAGGAGAGGAGAGGAGAGGAGAGGAGAGGAGAGGAGAGGAGAGGAGAGGAGAGGAGAGGAGAGGAGAGGAGAGGAGAGGAGAGGAGAGGAGAGGAGAGGAGAGGAGAGGAGAGGAGAGGAGAGGAGAGGAGAGGAGAGGAGAGGAGAGGAGAGGAGAGGAGAGGAGAGGAGAGGAGAGGAGAGGAGAGGAGAGGAGAGGAGAGGAGAGGAGAGGAGAGGAGAGGAGAGGAGAGGAGAGGAGAGATCTCCTCTGATCCAACATAATCTTCTTGAGAAAAATATAATGCCGTACTAAATCCAGAGTTCTTCCTTTTGGTAGCATTTGTGTATGAGGGAGGCAATGGGCTTGAAAGAACTTCCCAGAGGTAGTTATAAATGATCTGCTGCCATACAGGGACAATGAGGTTTGTCTTGGGTTGAGGACAGCTCATCTCCCTGTCCTGTCACTTCTCTGAGTCCAGCAGACAGAGGGAGTCTGTGCTACCACAGAGCAAACTCAGTGGCTGAGCAGGACTGGAGAAGCACAGGCTGAGCAAGTGTATCAGAACTCACACTGATGCCATGCAAGAAACCTAGGCAAAGGCATAAAGTCTAGGGCATCAGGGTTTGCACTCCTTCACATGAGACAGCCTAGGGCATCTCTGCCATAGGAGAGGATTACATCCTGTCTCATTCAGGTTTCTCTGCAGGGGCAAAGAAGAGAAGATGCAGCACAGTTATAAGGACCTCTGGGAAATGAGCAGATCATGGCCTGCTGAACAGAATCTGAAAGAGAAGGGGAGCATCCCACATCCTCAGCAACAGATAGAGGATAAGAGCAGCCACGACGACAGGGTAGCAGACAGGGACTCTGTGTGCTGCAGCACCTGAAGAAGAGGATGTGGGAGAATGCAGAGAAGTAAGGAAATGGTGGGGGAATCACAACAAGCAAGAAGGACTTCTCTTGGGTTGTAGGTGGCAGATGATGATTTCTCTTCTCTCCCTTCCTTTTTCTCTTCTACTGCTGGTAGCTTACAGAGCACCAGGGCTTCTCTGCTGCTGCTCCAGGAGCTGTCTGCAGGGGAGATGCGCGAATTGCCCCGATCGGCGGAGACGTCGAGAAGGAAGGCCAGCCAGCTGGCGGCAGATCTCATCTGAAGACAGAGCAAATACATGTTGAGGGATAATCAAAGTTTCCTTCAAATTCTTCACTGTCAGAATAGTTAGAAGTACATCCTTCTCTGTGCCTGCAGAAACTTTTGGAACTGCTGAATGCTCATATACATGAGGCAAGCGACTAAACCCTTAGGCCTTTGTTAATTCTCTTGTGGCTTTATTCATGTACAATACATATTAAAATCATTCAAATTTTGCTGCAACAAAGACTGCATGAGAAATCTTGACTGGATCCAGTTTTAATTTGTGAATAGAAATACTGACAGTTACTCTTTGACCTCAAAGGAATGTAACTTTGAATAAAGGCTTGCCTGGAGTTAGTGGAGCATGATGAAGGCTGAGTAGACTCAAGCCAGAATCAAGAGCTCTATAACTTTTTGGTAGTACAATATCTACTTCCTAGCGTTTTTCATGGCATGCATACTGGATCCTGCATTGCATTAGAGCTCCCCCAAAATAAGCCCAGGGAAACTACTACATATTGATTGGGGCTGGGAAATATGTGAGCTTGAAGCTTGGAGACAGTGTCAGATGGCTACAGCTATGCTTGGATTTCCTTTTCTAGGTCAGCTTGTGCTGTCACTCACCTTGCATGACCTCGTTCTCTTTGCAGACAATGCGGGAGCACACCTCCTTGTTTATTATGTACATGCGCCGCACGCTGAGGGATCACCAGGAGCACACCAAGGACAGTGGAGAAAGGCACAGGGACAAAAAGAGACAAAAAAGGGATATAGGTAATAAACATTATTTTATGTTTATACTCATGATGAGGAGTCAAACACTAAATCTTTAGGATTAGTTAATCTAGAACAAGGCTGTTGTCAGTAGAAAGGTAGCCTTAATTAAGACTTCATGATCTGGCCAAAGCTTACATAAGGATTACAAAATTGGACACAAAATAGCTTTTTAGTGCTGCACAGATAGTAGTTATTATGCTGTTTTAATTAATCACCTTAAAAGGCAGCTCTGAGGATAGGATTAATCTCACCAACTAGTCCCAAAGGAAGCTCTAGTTTCAAAAGGAAACAACTGCTGAACTGGTCATGCCATTTCTGGAGAGTTTTTAGGCTTTTTGCTGGGGACTACTGTTTTCTTACCTTGTAACACAGAGGTAGCTGATACACTGCTTCACAGGCTTGTGAACAGAGTACAGGCGTGTACAAGGGAACTGCTCTTCACGACAATCTGAGAACACACACATAGAGGTGCAATCCAGCATCATGGCAGCTACATGCACGCATATAGTTTCACTAGGTACTGTTCTCCAAACTTCTAGTGAAGGCCTCTAGGCTCCACTTTCCATCCTCATGTGAGAGATGGGTATGGTTTAGAGAAGAAGAAAATAAGTCAACTATTTCTGATTCCCTTGCCTCATAAGACAAAAGCAAGGAAGAGTAAAGTGAAGTGTAAAACAAGCCCAATGGGAATTCTCAACACTGAAAGCACACATTTTAAGTGGGACAGACACAAATAAAATGTGAATTGTAGTTGTATATTTCACATGCGTGTTTCTAATAGATCTACAACCTCACACTTTGGGTCACAAATTCTATTTCTTTCTTCTGGACAATCAACCCCATAGCAAACTATGATTTTTTCCCCCCCCCCCGCATTTCCTTCTGAAACACCAGCCCTTGGCCACTCAGCAGGTCTGGTCTAGTTGTCTGCTAATTCCTCCCATCCTGGGCATGCCACTAAGTGAAAGACTTCAGCTTCCACTACTGCCATTCTTCAGTACTCCTACCACAAGGAATAGAATGAAGTGAACTCTTCAGCAGGCCTCGGGAGATGAAGCTCAGTGCTCAGACAGCACGTGCTGGGAGAGGTAACAGGGAGGGTGAAAGGGGGCCAGGGAGAAGGTGCAGGCAGCGAACTTAAACATACCTGATGAAGCTGTTGTGGTTTCACTGTCAGACTGAACTGGAAGACAAAGTTAGTGTGGTTTACCATGATTCCTTCCTAGACGTCAGATTATTCAAAACAAATACCTGGAAAGTTCTTTCAAAAGCCCTCCATTGTAACTTCTGATGTGGAAAAACCTTTTATTGTTACTAACATGAAACAAAAGAAGGTACAAAAGCAGTATGAATCTAGTACCAGCTATCTAGCCAACAATGGTAAAAATCCATTCGAGCTTTACCATGAAGCATTACCACTTCTGTTCAAAATCACACTGTAAAGACATCCCAATTTATAATTCAAAAGGCTGAGTATATGTCACTGTAATTGCCATCTATCTAGACAAGCGAAGGAGCCTGTGACTGACTCTTCTTACCAGATGGTTCTTTAATGCCTGTGACAAGGCAGCAAAAGATGTTTGGTTTTATTATTCCCTCTTATAAACCAATCCAGCCCTATCACAGTAAAACACAGTAAATTTTATTTACCCAGTGACAACCTGGAAGGGAACTCAGAGGATTTGATAGGTGCAAGCTTTCATCAGTGGTAATGGAGGACTTCTCCTTTTCCTACTTACTTCACGTGCAGTAACACCATCCAGAAGCACAGACAAAACACATGGATGTAGAGAGGAGTCTTCTGGGCATCAGAGCCCAGTTAGGGGCATTCAGGGAAGGAGGAATTCTGGGTGGAGGAGAGGGAAGGTGGAAACATTCAACTGCGAAGTGAGGATAAACTCACCAGGACTAAGAAGAACAGGTGGTGTTACAGCTGCAGCTGGAAAAAGAGAAGATGTTCTGAGAGATCTTAATTTGAGCTTTCAGTCTCTTCCTCCCTCCCTCCCACAGTTCTGCCAATGGCTCATCACTATCGGTGTGTAGCCATCCCACATGCTGTTCGTAGTATCACCACAATCCAGCCTGTCAGGGTAACAGCAGGCTTCTCCTGTGAATATGCTGGGTTCCCTACGGCTGATGGGACGCTGTACAGCAGAGATGGGCCCCATGGTACACCTTCTATTAAGAGTTTCTTCTTGATCCCTCCACAATAAGTGTTTTGAAACTAAAGTCTGCTGTCAAGGCTTCGTGTTTATCTTTTTCAGGTTTAGACGTAGGTTAGCCACAGACACTTTCATATGGACACAGAATGTCTTTATTTATCCTCCTACAGACTGTCAAGTCTCACAGACCAAACATGAGACTCGTCGGTTGCCTTCACCTACCACCACCCACCAGGAAGATCATGCACCATATGTACATGACACTGTGCTTCCACTTTGCTCCTCCATGACAGCTGCTCAGGTTGACCCACAATAGTCTCGCCAGCCGATGGGCATAGTCACAGAGCGGAGGAGATACCACGGAGCTGCTCTCAAGCATGGCTGCTGGCTGGTAGCAGACATGCACGTAATCTTTTGTTGCAATGCTGTCACATTAACTGGTGAACCTGACCAATTTCTCCCCCTTGTCCCTTAATGTCTTCCTCCCTGCAGCTTTCTCTGAAAGCTCAGGGTGCGTGAGCTTCAGTTGTCATGACTTCTTGCAGTGCGAACAACTTCAGACAGCCCTGCGTACACAAGGTGAGACTGGCACAGGAAGGGCTCCCCAAGAGCTGTAAATGCTGGAAGAGCATGTCTAGGTGTCAAAGATGGGGAGGAGGGGTTTCCGAACATAATGGGTAATTTCTGGGGCTATATAAGTGGCATTAAAGGTGAACAAGGGGAAAAGAGGCCTGAAGTTGCTGCGAGGTAAGAACTTACCAGGTGTGCTGATGAAAGAGTCAGTTTGAACTTCACCTGGAAAAGAGAGAATGTCCTGAGAGAGACTGTTGTTACTTTTGTGGTTCCTTACACAGTAAGCCATAGCTAGCTTGAATTTTCTTGGCTGCCATGATATGCTCGGGAAATAGAGGGGTTCAATACAGTATGTACATAAACATGGTAATCTCATCTCACCCTTATCCATTGCTCTCCCCAGTGGCTAAGCTGGAACTAGATTTCTTAGTGCACAGGTTATACTAACCCTTACTGAACTCTGGCTCACATATGGCCATGGGTAGGCATCTTGACTGGAAGGAAAAACTCATAAAACCAAAGCTCTGGCAGTTCCTGCAGCAGCAGGACAGGCAGCTGGAATACCTGCTGCACAGAAGGAGGGATGCAGCTCCAGAAGCTAGGCTTGGCTGCAAAACTTCATCAGCAGATATGTTTCTTTCAAACGCAACTGATGGCAAAGCTAGGTGTGATGGAGAGATAAAGTGTGAAGCAAAGAGGAACTTGGTGAACATATTCTGGTCTGGCTTCTGAATAGCTTTCTGGAAAGCCCTGGATATTGCACATGACAGGATTATATCTGGGAGATGTCTGAAGTCTGAGCCAGTAACTTCAGTTTGAAGAAAAGGCTGGCTCTTGTGGTTCCTCTGACTCCTGAAGTACAATGCAAACATGTATTTATTCTACCTTATCATGTCACAGAAATGGAAAAAGTAAGAGACAGAGGGATAAAGCAATTTAGATGCTAAAACACATTAATTATGAAGATCAGTCAATATCCTTTCTCAGTGGCCCTCCCTGCTAAAGCATCGCACCACTTGTGCACCTGTATGCTCAGAATTTTCTTGAGCAGTTTTAGAGGTCCCCTAGCTTCTCAGTGCTAAAGAAATGTGGCTTCTCATGGATCTCCCACAGCCCCTGACTGCAAACATAACTTCATGCAAAGTGTTTAGCACCCCACACTACTGAATTATTTGTAAAGAACACGCAACACTTAGCAGATTGTCTTAGAAGCCTTGTTTAATCTTCACTGAAAGACAAGGTTACAGCATCAAAAGCAAGGAAACAAAGAATAGTGTTTGCAATTAAGTAGGCTGTAACTGTGTAGGTCAACTAGATGACATGAGCTCCTAGCACACCACATGCCTGTGATACTCACCAGTTACACTGTCCGGTTCTTGCCCATTGACGGCCCGTGGAAACCAGTCTGCAAGGAGAGAAGACAGGAGAGTGAGGAAAGGACACAGAGTGATTTCTATAGGCTGAAGGCCTTGTGAAATTTGTTGAGATTCTTGTTTGTCCAGGAGACAACACTGCCCTCTGCTGAAGGGAGAAATGCTCTCCTCTCTGCCTCAGCCTCCACTGGTGGCTGGGTTTCCTCTACAAAAACTTGTGGATACAGTGAGTCCTGATTCTGTCACTGCTGCTTCCATCGGGGCTGAAGGTTGAGCACAGGAACCTCCAGATCCACCAGACTTTGCACGCCTGCATCACCCTTTGATGCACTTTGAAAACAAATTGCACCTTGCCTTCCCACTCTGGAGGTTGGTCAAAATCCCTGTCTGCATTTTAGAGAAGAAAGAGGAAATTGAATCATGGAAATTATTTGCTTGGAGTCACAAGAGTGAGTTGTTGGCACAGTAAGCAACAGATTGCAGGTCTTGCAGCTCCTTAAGCAAATAATTATGTGGTCCATCAACCCCCCTGGGTATGGAGCACAGAGTGGAAGATGTTTTCCCTCTCAGCCCCTGCAAGAATTTGAGAGGGAGAATGAAGGCTTGACTGTGCATGCCGTATGGCAGAGGAGAGATTGAAACTGAAGTAGACTGTTCATTTGTCCAAACATAAACGGTGAGAGAGCTGCTTCCTCCAGTAGCCAGGAATAGGAAAATATTTCCTGCTAGCCACAGAGGAGGGAAATGTCTGCATAACTGGGGGTGGGTTGAAGGAAAGAGTTGGCAGGGAAAAAAACAACAGTGATCTGAGGCACTGCAGGGATGTGTGCAGGACCAGCCAAGCACAGTATACCCTGCTATATTTTATTAACTCAGCCTTTAGCTTAATGGGAGCACTGCATGTGTAAAAAGACTATCTGGTCTGGAGCTTTAGTCTTAGTTCTTACTCATTCCAAGAGCTGTTACTTGCAGGCTGCAAAAGGACTCTTGGGGCCTCTATTTAATCCTGCTCTGTGGCATTACAGGACCCTGCTATTCCTTTCCACAGCCAGCTGCCAGCAAGGGCTCAGCTGCTGGCTGTTGACCCAGGGAGAGTCAGACATGTATAATAACTTACGTACGCACTGTAGTGGAGCCCAAAACTTTTCCTGTTCTGGCTAGTTTCGTAATGGTTATAAGCAGAGGAAAAAAAAATAAAATAAAAAAAAATCTTTACTTTCTAAATTGTTCCTAATACAAAAGGAAGAATTCAAATTCTGACATAAACCCAACCATTTTAACACTGAAAAGTCAGCTTTTACTACTACATCTTTTCTTTTTTTTTTTTTTTTTCGTCAGATTTTCAATTACTTCAATTTATATTTGTTCAGGTGCCAATTCATATGCTTTATAAATGCTTGGATTTTGTTATCCAAGCTGCAGTAACTTCACCCTTGAAGTCTCAGAAAACTGCAACCCTAACACACCAAATCTGTAGCTGACCCAAAACCAAAAATGATGAGACATCAGGTGGTGATTCCTGCTAATTTCCAAGTTAAATACAATATTTACAAGAATTTAACAGAAATTCTAAAACAAGATACACAGAAGCAAGAAATCTTCCTTTGAGGCCTCATTTCATGTATTGTAAAAAAACAACATTTTTTTTTCTACCTTTAACTTTGTAAGCCACCTACAAGTTCAGCTCTTGGATGCCTTTCCTCCCTGCTTCATAGTAACAAACACGACATCCTCTTTGTGACAAATACTGTGCATGCTTACAGGAAAAAAAAAGTGTTATTGGGAATAAAACCAGGCTTCAGTTAAATCCCAGATCCAAGCAGTGACCAAGCAACAAGGGAGGTGCATCTCAAGCTACCTATTTCGGCATGAGGGGAGGACTGAGTAGAGAAAATTAGGATAACTTGGTTTGAATGTAATAGGTGCAGTCACCCTTCTGTCATACAGTCTTTCTGTGATGAAACTCTCTCCACTCACTGGAATTAAACTTCATTTGCTGTCTGTCCTGTGTCTTCTGACTCTAAAGGTTGACGCTGACCCCCTTCCTCTCCCCTCACAAAGCTGATCCTGCCAGGATTTTTGCCAAAGAAACTCCAAGCAAAGACACGAAGCAACAAAACAGAATAACAACAAAAGCTTTAAACTTTGGAGGTTAGGCTTGTCGAAACAACAACACTAAGAAGGACAAAACTTTCTGAAAACCACAGAGGCCGGGGGGGGGGGAACCTCCAGCAGGAACCGCTAGGGACAGCAACTGTTTCACAACATTTTGTGGACCATGAAGTACAGCAAAATCTATAGGAAGCAAAAACCCTAGCTAACCCTCTTTCTAAACTCTGAACCTGACTGCTCTGTTTATGCAAACATCCCCGTAGTGCAAGCGTTGGACCTCTGACTTGTGACTCCAGCTATTTGCTGAGTGGTTGACACATAACAGGAACCAGTCCCAAGTTGCCAAATTTTTCCTTACAACCCTCTATCTACCTTGCCTTTCCTGTTCAGTCCTTTCCCCTTCACCATCCATCTACATGTCTCTGTCTTTATCCTGAGATCATTGGCACATAAACCTTTGCAGGATACTCCACGGGGCCAAGGTAGAGAAGAAATCCTCCCCTTGGAGTATGGACTCACCGGCTGGGGACAAGAAGAAAGCTAAGAGACACAACAGCGTACAGGCTCCAGAGGTCTTCATCCCTGTGGACAGGAGGAGAGGAAAGATCTGTTAGGAGTGGGGATACTCTCCCCTGTAGCCCAGAAACTGCCTGCAGCCTCCATCTCCTTGTCCATTTGCCTCCCATTTGTTCTTCTCAGCTTTCCTCCCACCTGTCTCCCTCCTAATCTGCCTGTTTTCCAGATGTTTCTGAAACATTTTGGGCTCAACATGTAATTCCATCTGCCTTCTTTCTCTTTCCACCTCCTTTCAGTCTCCGTCCCTTTTTTCATCCAGGTGGCTAAGCCCCCCTCCACACACAAGGCCAGCATGCAAAGAAGAGTTATCTTGTTATCTCCCTCTACTCTTTGCTACTGTCACATTGTTTTAAAGGGTACGGAGAGAACGGATAAGATTCCCATCACTTACTGCTGCCCTCGGTCTCCACTTGTTTCAGCAGCAGACGCTCTGCCTTTCCCCTTCAGCGGTTCCCCCCACTTTGGCTACTGGGTAAATCACATGCAGCCACACCCAGAACATGCTCTACTTTGGGTCGTCTTCAAAATACAATTTTGGGAAGAAGTGGAAAAAAAAAAAAAAAAAAGAAGAAAAGAAAGAAAAAGAAGCCAGGGGGACGTTGGGACGTGGTGTCATCATGCTGCTGGAATGAGGTGGGGGGGGGAGCAAAGAGCAGCAGCCCACACCCTCATTCCAGAGTTTATTGTACTCCAAAGGGAGACTGCTCCTCCCATTCCCCCAGGATGGCCCAGCATCAGGATCGGATTCTTGTGTCGACATTACACATTTGGCTCTGCCCTCCTACACACTGCCCCTGCTCTCCACTGCATCGAGCCCTGTTTTCCCGTTTACTGCCCGTTTCTACCCCATCCCCGCAGTCCTCTATTCTCACCGCTCCCCTGCCCCTCTCCCGCGGGATGACAAGCTGCAGATCCCCCCATCCCCATCCGTGTTTTCCCTAAACCACACGCCCGTCTCGCCATGGTGACAGGACGGACTGTAGCCTCCCCCCGCTCCCCGGGATTACAGCATTCCCGGCAGGCAGCCCCATCCAGCCTGCGCTGCCAGTGATGCTGTGCAGGAGGAATCTGAAACCTCCCGGGGCCAGGGGGCAGGGCCAGGGGGCAGGGGGCAGGGGGCGAGCGCACGCCCCGGGCGGTCCCGGACCGGGATCGGGGTGCGGGGGGTTCCCGCCGGCGCCACCAGCCCCCGGCGCGCGAAAATAGGGCTGGCCAACAGCCAATCAGCAGACAGAAAGGCTGGTGACGTCACTCGTCGCCAGGGGAGGGGGGGGGAAGGGGAGTGACCCCCCCCCCCATCCCCGGGGGTGGGATGGGGATGGGGATATGGGATGGGGAGATGGGATGGGGATGGGGATGGGGATGGGGATGGGGATGGGGATATGGGGATATGGGGATATGGGGATGGGGATGGGGATATGGGGATGGGGATATGGGGATGGGGATGGGGATATGGGGGTGGGGATGGGGATGGGGATGGGGATATGGGGATGGGGATATGGGGATGGGGATGGGGATATGGGGATGGGGATATGGGGATGGGGATGGGGATATGGGGATGGGGCTATGGGGATGGGGATGGGGATATGGGATGGGGATATGGGGATGGGGCTGGGGCTGGGGATGGGGATATGGGATGGGGATATGGGGATGGGGATGGGGATATGGGGATGGGGCTATGGGGATGGGGATGGGGATATGGGATGGGGATATGGGGATATGGGGATATGGACTGGGGCTGGGGCTGGGGCTGGGGATATGGGGACGGGGATGGGGACGGGGATGGGGACGGGGACGGGGACGGGGATGGGGATATGGGAATGGGGATATGGGGATATGGGGATATGGGCTGGGGCTGGGGATGGGGCTGGGGCTGGGGCTGGGGATATGGGATGGGGATATGGGGGTGGGGATGGGGAAATCCTGCCTCCTTCTGCCTTCTCAAGCAAGGAGATGGCCCAGGCTCCCCCCCTCTACAGCAATGCAAGACAGAAACCTTGTAGGGGAAAACTGTGTCCCGTGAGGCTTACCCTGGTAGCTAGGTAACCCTCTCTTGTTCTCAACAAATGGCAAACTATGAGTAAAGTCCAATAATACCTTGTGTGCAGTTATTAAGGAAATCCTCACTAATCCTTCATCTGCCGTGAAGGACCCAAGCAGTGATATCTGCACGCAGCAGACCTGCAGCCAGCACTTACACCTAACACCCACAGCAGCTGAGCATTGCTCGAGGCAGAGCTGATGAGGACAGACAGAAGGGTACTTGCTATTATTTCTGGTCCCCCCAAGACTCAGAGGTAAAGCACCGGAGGTGGGCAGTAGCAGGAGATCGTCAGAGGGAATGGGGAAAGCTGGGCATTTCCATGTTCACCAGGGCGGCGTTTTGGACTGAAGCACCATCACTGTTTCAGTGGAGCTAGATACCACCAGTCCTACTTTCAAGGTCTGGCCAAAACTCAGTCCACTGGAGATGCTCAAAAGGTGATTAAACAACCCAAAGAAAGTGATAGAAGCCATAAATACTCCTTGGTTTGAGGAATCCTCTCACATCCTTGGCTTTTTTGGCATGACCAGATAGTAGCTTGTTTAGACTACATCTTTCCACACACTTTTTTTGTTTGTTTTTATTTTTTTTCCCTTTTATTTTCTTTGTGCCTTTGTGCTGCAACTCAAGCCATGGATAACTAAAATATCTATGCAGATTAAGACCTCGTGAGATCTGAACATTTATCTGAAACCTTCCATTGATGCTGTATGTCATGGTCTAGCAACGTTACTGATGTATCACTATCTACCACAGACAGTAGGATTCAACTCTGATCCTAAACAAGGTTTCTTCAGATTACTTTTGATCTTTAACTCATTTTTTTTCAGACTGGGAGACTGTGTCCCTCCCAGGCTGCTCAGTGCGGATCAGACGATTTACGCCAGCAGCACCCCTCCGTTTGGGGAGCTTGGTGCAGACGGGCGGATGCTCGGGGTGGTGGAATCGCAGGCTGGAAGCAGTTCAGTGTTTTACACACCAGACAAACCGCAGAGAAGTAACTGGAGATGCTCTGCTGCTCCTGCTCTCTGCGGACACCGGAGGGAGCTGCAGCTCGCAGCAGTGGAAGCTCCGTTTCTTTTCTCTCGCAGCCCAAGCACGTTGCTGAAGAGAAGCGGCTCCCTGCCTGCAGGCCTGATCTGGTATGCAGGCTCTCCTTTTCGCTGACCTGTTTATCAGTGTATTGGATCCACAACTCTTCAATGCTTTGATCTGGGGGAAGGGAAATAATCTAGTTATTTTCCCCCCATCCCTGTCTCACAACATTCACAAAGATGGCTGGACAGTCCTCACTGTCGGTAGATATGAATAATTAACATTATTTTTCCCTTCTCGTCCATTTTACTACCTTCCGCTTCGCACGTAGTTGTCCTTCTCCAGCAGAGGGTACTTCGGGGACATCTGCAGTGATCCAGCAGATGACTCAAGGTAAAGCACTCTCCCTTCTGAAAAGTCAGGTACCAGTGCCACGGTACGGTGTGAAGGAGAACTGTGCCGCAGTGACTAGCGCGGGTGACTCATGAAGGAAACGCGTCCACCTTCATGCAGATATTCCCTAAGCTGCACTGACCCCAGTGCCTGTAGGTGTTTACCTAAGACGAAATGCAGTGGCAGTGATTCAGCAAGAAGTTCTCTTCCTTCCAAGTACTTGGTGCTGATCTCCTTATGTTACCAGGGATGCTATAGCAATAGTAGCATGGTATTTTGGATGAGACACAAAATCAGCATTTTCAGAAATTAAAATTTCCTGGTATATTTTACCCCAGAGATTACTGCATCTCAGCAGACAGGTGTTTGTCATTTGCAAAGGTCCTGGAGAGGCATTTAAATGCCAGCTATTTTCTTTCTGTCTTACTGTCTCCCTGGCCTTCTCATATCCCCACAGTAACTGGGTGTTAAGTTACATTTGAGTGATAAGCAATTAATAAACTGCTGTAAGATGTTTGAATGCACCACTTCAATAATGTAGTACTGGGTGGTCATTTGAATTGGGGCTGGTGAAATGAGTTTTCCTGGGATGCACACTGATGACTTTTCACTGCTGATGGGCTCCGTACCTGATGTCTGACACTACCCTGCAGTTGTTTCGCTGTTGTAGCCAAGGTCATCAGTGGGAAGGGGCATGAGCTCAAAGCCTGACCCATCTGTCCCCAGATTCGAGGGATTCAGGTCTGACTTTGCATACAGTGCACTGTAGAAGTGAGAACCCTGTAAAGTACAGGAGCCTGGGTACAATCCACATCTTGTTGACTAATGGTCATGTTTTTGCTGTTCGTCTACAAGAATACGGAATTCTTCACCCATTTACTTCCAAGTCAGCAGGCTTACCTCGCAGTGTCTTGCGGTCACAGAAAACCCTAAGGGAGACCATGAAATGAATTAATATATACTCATCTCCTTCAAATCAGTTCAACATGTGAAGAATTGAGCACGAGAACAGGCAATTAGTGAAATCTTTGATGTTTAGTTGGTGATTTGGCCATGGGATCTGGGATTCTCCTAGCCAAGAAACCTGCAGTGAGTTATCAGGATCTTCCTTCTTCCCTTGCTGTGCTTCAGGAAGGGAAGAGCTTCTCTGCTCTTTCTGTAGTTTATGCTACCAGAAATACCCTTCCTTTCTGGTCCCTTATACTGTCCAAGGGACAATTTTTCCTGGCTGCTTCACATGTCCCTTGGACACTCCTGTTTCCACAAGCAGCTGAGCACAAATGAGGCTTCCCTCAGTGCTCTTTCTCCAAGACTTTTTTCCCAGGGAGACAGATAACACTTTAAGCTTATCAAATATATAAATCTCTCTTGTAAGACTAGTTATGTGTGTCCATTTAGACTTTGGACCAAATGAAAATGCCGTCTCTAGTAGTTTAAGACATGACTGATTCCTCCTCCATTTCTTCCATCTCTTCTGGACTTCACAGGCCAGAAGTAAAGTTAGCAGGATTAATCCTCCGTCAATGAGCAGTAATCAGAACTGGCTAAAGAAGTCACTGCTCCAGGGTGCTTGCTCATGCCTTGCCCACAACCAGCTGCTTCTGAAGCTTCATGAGGAAAGGACCTTCTCTTGAAATGCAGTTTGTCTCCTAAACTGTTCCTGCAAACTGACACGGATGTCCATTCAGGACTTCAGGCTGTAAGTGGAGTCATTACAATTCTGCTCAGCTGGTCCGAATACTGCTGTTGCAAAAACGTGGCTTCTGGCTGTGAGTGAGGAAGGCATGAGGAGGTAGGGATGTCTTAAACGTACCTGGGAAGTTCACCAGAGCTGATCTGGTGGAGAGCAAGTAACTTCTGAGCTTTCCCATCATTACTTCAGGTCTCAGTTGAGGCTCAGACTTTTGTATTATTATATTGTCTTATTGTTGTCCTCTAAGACAGAACAGATTTAGGCAGTTTTACTTCCCCCAGCAGTCCAAAAAAAAAAAAAAAAAAAGGGAGCTGTGCCCCCTTCCCAGCCCTCTCCCCAGCCAAATCAGCTTCAGAAATTACAGTCTCAACAAGCCAATCTGTCGTTCGAACGCTGCGGTGCTGAGGAGTGCCCTGTTCTGGGAGCCTCACACAGCCTTGTGTTCCAGTAGTGAGGGTTCAGGGAAGCACTGGCTACTATGTGATGGGATGAAATCAGGACAGCTGGCAATGCCCAAATCAGACTCACCCTTTCACTTTAAAATTATATATATATATATATATATATGATATCACTATAAGCTTTTAAACATAATAAGGGAAGGGGGAAAAATGGCAATTTGCTTAAAATTCTGTAACATATGCAAACTGTTGAAGCCCTCAGTGTCAGCAATGACAGCACTTACCCTGTTTCTGGAAGGATGTTAGAAAGGAGAAGAGCAATTGTACCAAGTGGAAGAAATGCAAATGAAGCTATATGTCAGCAGAGAAATTGATTTTATATTGAATTTATATTGTGTGAAAAATTAGGAAGTGCCACCTTTCAGGTTTTTATCCCTCTATTTTCTATCCTTCCACAGGGACCATAAAGGCTGACTTATCTTTTAAATCCTCAGTTATGTTTTACTCTGCAATTGACATCAGAGGAATTTGAACAAACAAAGATTTTAGGCATTACTGCAACTACACTAACATAAATCGCTGTCTCTCCTGTACGTACATCTGGCTTTGACCAGATTACTTCATTTTTTTTTCTGTCCTTCTCCATGTGTAGTCACTATTCTGATTTGATAGCAGACTGAAACCAAGGCAAACGGTGTTAATGAAAATCTGTCCTAATGTGATATGTATGCATTTAAAGGACCTGCACTGATTTAGCTAATCTCGGTTTTACAGAGATGAAAACAGCACCAAAAGCAAACCATTCTGCACCAACGTAAACAACACCTTTGCAAAATGCCTGTTAAAAGGGGAGCAACAAGGTGGCTAAAAAAAACACCACTGCTTTGATATTACTCTAATCACTTATTGCTTTTATTCATTGATGCAGGTGCCCTGATATGTATCATTTTATGAAAAATAATTCAACTCATTATTTCCTCATTTGTAATTGTTCTTAGAATAAAAGTGCACTGGAATTTCATTTGCATGCAGCTGTAGAGAATATTTGCATTCAAATCAAAACATGCTGGGTTTGCTCGTTGAAGTATCTAAATGCTATTTCTTCGTATCAGCCTACCCTGTTTAACAAGCCTTTGGCTATTTATTGTGCCCTTCTGTTCTGTTTCCTTGCCTGCCATCTTGGGCATTCTCTCAAATTTCACTCATTTTCCCCCCTGCATTCTCTCTCTTCCCCCCTGCTCCCCAATCTTTTTTTTATTTTTTTTTTCTCTCCCCCTTTTAATCTCCGTATTTCTTAATATGTTTCTCTCCCCGTCTGTCTCTGTCCTTTTTCCCCTCCTCTTTCTGTTCTTTCCCCCGTGCTCTCTTTCTCCCAGCTTCTCTTTCTGGATAAGCTGTCTTGACTCTGGCTTTCTCTCTGTCTCCCTGGTTTCCTTTCAGTCACCTTCACTGGAATGTTGGCAGAAACGCTTTTTTTTTTTTTAATTTTTTTTTTTTCTTTCTCTGAAAACAAAGAGGCTAAATGAACAAATAAAATAGCTAGAAGCAGACAGGAGGCTTCGGTTCCAGAAGAGTCTGCGTGCATTCCGAGGGCTTCTCTTACTCAGCAAAGCAGAGGGCTGCTCCCCCTGCCCACCCCCAGCCCCGCACGGAGCCCTGGGCTGGGAGTGATGGATTGCACTGCAGTGAGGGCTGGGAGCACTGCAGGGGAGAGCAGGGGGAGGGATGGGGAAGGGAGGAGACACGCTGCCAGCGTCAGGACAGGAAGGATGTAGTTGGGGACCGCTCGAAGGAGGGGAGGGGGAGTCGAGGCTGGGGAGAGGGGGGCCCGCCTGGGAGGGCGGGTGCTGCTGCAGGCTGCACCGTGCTGCATCGCGCTGAGCAGCCCCCAAAGCTTTCGCCAAAGATGGCAAGGCTGTGGCAGGGCACCGGGGGAGACGGGCAGAAAACGGGAAAGCCATGGGAAAAGGGAGGAGGGGGAGAAAGTCGGAGAGAAAGCGAGGCGTTGGTCGTACAGCGAGGATGAAAGAGCACAACTCTGACAAATCTGTGGAGCTGTAGCAGGGGAGTCAGCGTTGGAGACGTAGAAACGTTTAAAAGGTCAGGCAAGGAGTATGGCAAAGCTTACTGAAACCCATTTTCATTGTGCTCCGAAGGGCAATAACAAGGGTGACCTTTGGGCAGCAGCGAGACACATCAGCGCCTCTGAAGCTGCTGGTGATGGTATGCGTGTTGGCAGCCCCTGGCTGCAGAAAGCCCTGCTGCCGTGTGGATTTTGGCAAGGAGGGTGTGCCCTTCTTCTGGGGCACTGCGAGGAGCAGCCGACCTCCTCCCCGCAGCACCAGCCACAGGCGCTGAAACATCAGCTGCTGTTGCCTCTCGTGCTTCTCCTCTTTCTCCTTCATTTTTTCCTCTGCGCTTCTCCATCTGTTCCTTACTCATTGGCCAGATTTTCTTCTTTCTCTCCACTCCCCCCAGCCTTCCTTCTCTGGGTTTCTTTCCCTCGATCCCCTCCCTCCTTTTGCAGACCCCCTGGTTCCGTGTCAGGGCAGCCTGGGAAGCCAGCAGAGGGTAACTTTTTGGGGAGACCCCCTCCTCGACACCAACCCTCTCCTGCACGTGCTGTCCCCCCACCCCTCTCCCCCCGGCACGGCGCTGCACCAGCTGCAGCTCCCAGCGCCGCTGACCTACTTCTGGCCTCCCCGCAGGGCCCTGGCCGCCCTGCCCTCTGCTCAGCACCTGGGCCGAGGGGAAGGGGCTCCGGGATGGATGGAGAAAGTGGTCTGCGTGAGAGGGGGATGTCTGAAAAACGGGCTCCCTAGAGCCATGTCTCGTCAGTTGTGGATGCGGAATTGCTGGGCACGGAAAGAAACCACACACACAGACACACACACACAAAAAAAAAAAAAGGCTGGGAGAATCTGCAAGGTCTTTAGCTCGCAGGGCAGATGTTTATCAATCTTAATGCAGCAAAGTGCCTGCAAGGTACAGCCACCCCGTGGTTGCATCACATCCTTCCCAACAGGCACTGAAATCCTAAGTCATCGCTGCAACAGCATTCATCAAAAGACAATAGGGAAAGAGACAGAAAAGGGCAGAGCGGCAGTGAAGCAGAGGGAAAGGGACTGGCAACAAACAAAAGGAGGCAGAGAAGGGAGAGCAACTTTTCCAGGCTGGTGTAGGAAAAACTGAGAAACAGCCGGGGACAAGGAGCTGGCAGAGGGATAGGAGGCAGAGGGGAGGCGCAGGGAGGAGGAAGCATTTTGCTTCCAAACCACCCTTTCCCTCTGAGGCCAGCCTTCCCCCTTTGTCCAGCTCCTCAGCGCTGCGTGGCTGCAGCACAGCGCAGAGACACGCTCCTCGCTGCTGGTTAAGCACCAGGGCTTGAAGCCCAGCAGCTGCCGTTCACCTCCCCCTTTGTCTCCGCTCCACACTCTGCCTGCCCGAGCTTCTTTGTGCCCTCCCTCCCCGACCCCAGCCCTGACGGGCGCCGCCGCCTCAGCGCCACCCGCGCCCTGCCCCGAGATGGCGGCGGGGGCTGGGGGGGGCACCGCCGCCGGTTCCAGCCGGCTGCGGCGGGCAGGGCGGCCGCGCCGCCCGCGCCTCTGCGCATGCGCCTCCCCCTCCCGCCCGGCGGGCTGCGGCGGGCGCTGCACGTGCGGGCTCGAGGCCGCCGGGCTGCGGGTGGCGGCCGCCATTTTGTGGTGCCCCGCCGGGCGTGGGTACAGGGCTGAGGGGTGGGGGGGGCGCTTCGTGCGGGGTGGGGTGCGTCTGTCAGGGCGTGAAAGTTGGGTGTGCTGTGCGTAACCGGACTGTGGTAACCTAATGGTTACAGCTCGCAGAGAGGAGCCTGGTGCTGCTGGCTGAGACTGGGGACACGTGTGGTGTGGGGTTGAAATGGTTTCGGGGTGAAGTAGGTGAAACACAGAGCCTGCTGCAAGCCCCATTAGCTGGGTTAACCCCTTTCTCTTAGCAGTAATACCTCACTTTTCTGCCATCTTACAGTACTTCGGAACAAAAAACAGTGTAGCAGAACCAAAGAGAAACCGAGGTCATACAGAATTCAAGGTAATTTTGCACGAGTTTGTGTAGTCCTCATTTAACATAGTGTGAAACAAGCACAATATGGCCATTTTCTCACTGAGGCATAATCCAGATTTTTTTTCCCTCCATGGGAACATCTGTGTTCACGTGTGAAGCCAAGCATTCATGTGTGAACAAAGGCACTTATTTACCTTGCCATATATTTTTATTATTCAGGCATCCAAGTGGGAAGCAGAAACATCACCATGAGACTTAGTTGAGCAAATCCATAGCTATTGCGGACACATCACACAGGCTGAAGAAAATTGGTATAAATGTTAGGCATAGCAATATTTGCAGACTGGACGTTCCACCATTTTCCTTATCGGAACCTCATATACCCAAACAGAGGCAGTATACAGAACTTTCTGGTGTCAGTAGTGGATTAATGACCTTCAGGCTTGTGCTTCAGAACTAAACGGCTGGTTTGCATTTTTAGTGATCTCAGTGACAAAAGATGTTTCATGGAATCAACCGTGAAATCAGATTTAGCATACATTAAAGCCTTGGACTAGTCCTTACGTTATCCATTTCAGAGTGCATGGGAAACATTGCAAAAGAGTCCCAGGAATGCTTGGTGTTCAGAGGCACCCATTCATCACTGATACTACAATTATATTTCTTTCCTGAAGGGTGAAACTAGGTAGTAGTCGTCTGTTCCTTTGACACGGAGGGCACAAGCAAATGTTCTTCCACTGTCAAATAGCGCGAATTTTGTCATAAGGATAGATTAATACGTGACAGGAGAGACCTCACCTTCACTGACAAAAAAAGGTCTTGTATTGTTGCAGGGGAATATAATATCTACATCCAACTCAGCTGCAGTAACAACATTTATAAAGTTCTTCAGCTGTGGGCACATCCTGAGCAGTGTGTTGGTGCTTTCTTCTGCTCCACCCTTTTAAGAAAAAGCGAAAGAATTTCAGGACTCCCTCCAAAATTACTTAAGTTGCTGGATGATGGGAAATTGTTCTAGAGAGGTGCTATCCAACCTGCTCTTTTAACTGATGCCATGAAACTCAGAATCTGTTTGTGCCCAAGTTTAATGTACTAGAACTCCATCAGCTCAAGAAAAAGTAATAAAAGTGATCCAAGGCAACATTTTGCATGCAAGAGAGCTGAGAAGGCAAATAGTAGCTGATGGAATAAATAGTTACTAATAATCATAAGACCCAGTTGAAATATCTCAGTTTGAGATGTAGATCATATGTGTTACTGTCACCTAGCTGCGTTTCTTTCCTGTACTTGCAGAATGACTTTCACTCAGATGTCTTATAACCAAACACATACACATGTCCCAAAATCTACATTACAGAATTTCCCAGCTGTGCAGTTCTCTTCTTTCCAAAAACTGTTAACCATGTTTGGGACGCAGAGGCACCTGCCTTAAAACTTGTCTACTTATGGAAATATACAATAAAAATATGTGCTATACATTTGTTAACGTATCACTGTAGTTATAGCTACATACATCCTAAATTCTCTTTCCTCTTTGCTTTATATTGTCTTTAAAGCAGCATACATTAATGCAGAGGAATTACTCTGAAATAAATATATCTGCTAAATGATGTGTTGTGGTTGCACATATCTGCAGTAGTGTAGAGATACCACAGTAGTTTTCTGTGAGTAAATTCCCTATGTAAACAAACCCGTGCACCTCACAACATGAAATTGGAGCTTTTGGAAGTGTGAGCTCGATGCATGTGTGAATTCTATTCCAGAAGGCTTAGAGTATAGTAATTCTGCCAAAGAGCATATTATTTTGTCAATGTCAAACTGACAAAAATACCGTCCAGTATTTTGGTGTCTATTTCTTTATGCATTTATTTACCCCACTGGGAGTTGCATACAATTACCTCCTGCTCTCAAGTTTTACTTTTCATTGGCATTTAAACAAGTGCTAGTGTGTTTTTCTCTATGCTGTTGTACAGAGTCAGGCAGATGGGAACCTGGAATCCAGAAGTGGTATCTGGCTTGCAGCCATGGACTAATAAAGAGCCAGAAGTATTGGCAAACGACCTAAGCGGACAGGCAGGCAGTGCTTAGATGATGTCTGAGTAAATGGGAATTTTGGCCACTGTCATCGTCTGTGAGGTAGCCCTTTCCATGCAAACTCATTAGGGAAAATGTTTTCAGAAGAGCTGCCTGAATCACTTTGAAGTTTAGCGAGTAGAAGAACCCAGACGTTTGCAGAACCAAAGAAACAAACATGGCCTTTGGTAAGGTCAGACTTGGAAATGCTCAGTGATGTTTGCATGTGTACTTTAACCTTCAGCTGTAATTTTGCAGAAGGAATAGCAAAGTAGGAATATATGATACTATGGTACATCATTCTGCAGTATGAATGAATAAACATTGCAGCAGACTTTTGGATATTCTGTCATAGCGCATATACATTACTATTATGGTAATCTGTCCCACCGTGTCAGTTAAATACAGGGGGGTACTGCATAAAAGAATCAGATGCCACATCTTTACCCTGCAACTGCAGGTTTCACTGCTTGTCTGGATTGGTTTTGGATGTGTCAAGTGTAGATAAACTACACTGGGGAGGCATGGAGTATGTAAGCATCTGCCAGTCAGGTGAGAGAATTAAGATGGTTAGCATGGAACTGCCTTGTGCTTAAAAGGCAGAGGAGAGCAGGTTGAATTTGGTACGCTCCTGACAGGATGAATGTTTGGGAGTATCACACATAAGAGAATGGTGAGAATGGTGAGAATGTCCTGTATTTGAGAAGTTAAGAGTGTAACACATGGTTGAACAATATATATGCTGCTTCCCTGGAGCACAGACTATGTGTGCTGTATCTAGATGTTGTGTGAAAGCGGATGAATGAGAATTTCATCCAGGGCAGAATCAGGGCAGTAAGTTGAGTATGTGTGGTGTGTATGGTGAGACTGTGTGTGGAGCAATTTGTCCGCTCCTGAGCTCCTCAATATGAGAAAGACATGGACATATTCAACAAGTCCAGCAACGGGCCATGAAGATGATTAAGGGCTTGGAGAATCTCGCTTACAAGCAGAGGCTATGAGACCTGGGGCTGTTCAGCCTGGAGAAGAGAATCCTTAGGGGGGTCTTATTGATGTGTATAAGTACCTGACTGAAAGGAGTAAAGAAGGTGGAGGCAGATTTTGGTCAGTGGTACCTGGTGAACAGTCTATTCAGTAGGCACAAACCGAAGTACAAAATACTCCATTTAAACATGATTGTTTATTTATTTATTTTATTGTGACGGTGGTTAAACACTAGCACGGCTTGCCCAGAGAGATCGTGGAGCCTCCGTTCTTGGAGGTGCTCAAAACCCAGCTGGACATGAGCCTGGGCAACCTGCTCTGGATGAACCAGCTTTGGGTAGGGGGGCTGGTCTAGACACTCTCCAAAGATGCCTTCCAGTTTCACCAATTCTCTGATCCTGTGGTGATGGGTGGAATGAAACTCTGCATCACATGTACGAAAGACAGTTTATATACGTGAAATTCATGTATGTGCCCCTCAGTGCCTGTGGGGCAGTGGTGTGGGTTTGCTATACACATGGCACACGTCAAAATAATTAACACCACTGCGTAGTTGAGAAGTTCTTGGAAATATCCTGCTAACAGTCACGGTGACTAGGCAGTTGGCTGTACTAGGGTTGTTAGATATGTGAGTGTCATCCAGGGAGCGTTTTGGTCATACCACTCATCAGAAGGAAAGAAGGCAATTGACAGGTGTAATGTAGAAGTTAGGGGGTTGTCAGTGTGTGCTGCTTAGTAAGCAATCTTACACTGAAAGCCTAAATTCAGCCATATATCAAAGTATAGGAGGTGTGGAAGAGAAAGGATCATCAGGTGTGTTGTGTCAAAGTGTGCTCAGCATGTATTTTGGGGGCTGTGTGGTGACAACGTGAAATACACAGCTAATAAGCTATAGCGTGTGTTGTGGTGTGGTGTGGAGGAAACTGAGTAGGTGTGCCACAGAAACTGATGAACAAGGTGTTGGTTAATGCATCGGATGTGTCACACTCGTTTGTTGACAACGGGTATTATTTTAGAGGAGTGATAGCAGCGCGGGATGATGCAGCCCAGGCTGCACACCGGCTACGGCAGACACGTGATGCTGCATGCCAGGTGGTGTGTGGGACACGCCACGCGTTTCCCCGCCACACGAAGGACAAAGGTCCTGGCTCCGCGTGCCACGTGCCAGCAGCAGCGGAGGGAAGCGTGACGGGCATCATACGCTTCGCCACGCAGCGCTGGAAACGCCTCATGGGGCTGGAAACACCTCATGGGGCCAGAAACACCTCATGGGGCCAGAAACACCTCATGGGGCCGCCTGAGGCGCCTTTTGTGTGAGCGGTGCCTCCTGCCCCTGCCTGAGGGGGGCGCTGTGGAGGTGTGTGTGTGTGGGGGGGGGGCAGCCGTTGCGGCTCCGGGCTGCGCGCTCCCGGCGCCCCGCTGGTCGGGAGCGCGCCTGGGCTTGCCGCGCCCGCCCCCT
Organism: Anas acuta; assembly: GCF_963932015.1. Classification (NCBI taxonomy): domain Eukaryota; kingdom Metazoa; phylum Chordata; class Aves; order Anseriformes; family Anatidae; genus Anas; species Anas acuta. The sequence goes on from NC_088979.1 coordinate 125,366,298, forward strand.
CGGCGAGCTCCGCGCCCCGCCTCGCGCCCCCTCCCCCCGCGCGCGGCCGTTGGGCGCCGCCGCCGCCAGCGCCTCAGTCGGGCGGCGGGAGCGAGCGCGGCGGGGCCGCTCCGTGGCTGCGGCGGGAGGAGGAGGAGGAGGAGGAGGAAGGAGGGGAGGGAGGGGGAGCGCGGGGCGCGTCTCCCCGCATCCCGCTTCGCCCCGCAGCCTCCGCCTGGGCCCGGGCGGTGCCGGAGCGGGGGCGCGCACGGCTCGGCTCGGCTCGGCGGCGCTCCTCTGGGGCTCGGCGGCGGGCGGCCGGGCGGGCGGCTGGGCGCGATGTCGGGCTGAGCGGCCGCGAGCCCGGGGGTGGGGTCCGCCGCGCCCGGGGGTGGGGGTGTGTGGGGGGTGTTGGGACCGTCCCCTCGGCCGTCCCGCCCCGCCGCCGCCGCCGCCGCGCTGCGCCCATGGTGATTGTGCATCGCGGCGCGGAGCCGGGGCAGCGCTCCGACCTGCCGCCGCCGGGCCGCGCCGCGCCGGGCCGCCCAGGTGGGTCCGCGGCGAGGCCGCCCCCCGCAGCTCCGGGGGGTGGGGGTGTGAGGGGTGTGGGGGGGCTCCGCTGCGCGCCCCCGGGCTGCCAGGCGCGGGTCGGGGCCGGGGGGCGCCCGGAGCGGGGTCCCCGCGCCTCTTTTGTTGTCTGCGGGTGGGAGCGGCGGCTGGGGGGGCATCCCCCGAGCGTGCGGGGTGTGGGGTGGGGCTGTGGGGCTGTGGGGGTGGGGGGCACCGCCTGGGGAGCGCCCCGGGGGTGCCGACCTGCAGCGCACTTTGCGCCGGCTGGGGATGCGGAGTGCTGCTCGGGGGAGGCACGGAGCACTGCGAGTGTTTGGGGTTACGGCGGGGGCTGGCCGGGTGTTCGCCTCTAGGCACGGGTTCACCTTTCCTCTAAGCACGCGCTCCTCAGTGAATGAGCAAACTGCTGGAGCTTCTCTTGGTGGTGGTGGTGTGTTTCCCTCTTTTTTCCTCCCCCCCCTAAAATGGGTTTCTGTGGTAGTGTATTTCTGGAAAATATCTGAAGTTGCACGTTTCACCTGATTGGCTCATCGGATCCCTTTTTGGTTCTGCTTGCTGCCTTGTGTAGTGCCTTTTCTTCCAGTTCAGTTTATTCCATTCGGTACCTTTGTATGTGTGCCTGTGCCTGATAGGGGTGTTTCTTTTTCCTCCCTAGGTGTCGGTGTCTTCAGGCTCCTTTAGGGGTTTAGTTCAGAGGAAGTAGAGGCGCAGGGATTGAATCTCTTTCACGTACAAAACTACAGCTCCACGCCAGTATTCTCTTCCCTTCATCCCATCCCTCCTCTCCCACAGGGAACTTTAGTTTGGTAATTACCTTAATGGTCGTTCACTCCCCTCTCCCCCTTCAGAAATCTGCCCTGGTCCTTGAGGCGTCAGGTAGACACTGCCAGTCCCAGGTACAGGGGAGCGTTCCCATCCCTGTTCTGTGCATGCTCTGGGAGCTTCAGTAGCACCCTTCCCTCTGCCTGAGTGTGGTGCAGAGGAGGCATCCAGAGGACCTGCTCGCCCTCCCTCCCCAAGCAGTAGTAGGGGTCCTGGAGAAGGGGTACCTGCCGCCACACGTGACGCCCTCACCCAGCCAGGACCCAAGCAGCGCTTGGCACGCCGAAGGAAGCACCTCTTGGGCACCTTCATCATCTTCCGCTCCTCCGACCCCAAATTTCTGGTAAGCCTCTTCGGCCCATTCATTCATACAGTGCATGTGTCCCTTCCCCCACTCCAGGCGCTGGGAGAAGCGTGCACAGAGACCCAGCGTAGGGTGGGGGCAGGGAGGAGGGAAAACGGGCTGCATGCACGGATGGGATCAGATCGGGAGGGAGAGGGGTGTTTTGTGCCACGCTGCGGGGGAACCTGCACAGAGGTGGAAGACCCTCTCTGAAGGAAAGCAGCTGATGTTGGAGGAAACGTGCGCTTTATTGGCACGGCCGTGCACACACGTACGCGCCATGCAGAGTGGAGGGGGATGCAAAAGCTGCGAGCCAGTTGTAGACAAAAAATACCCAGACGGAAGTCGGATAGCTGATGTTGGCTGGTGTTGACCAGCTGATGTTGCCTTGTGTTTCTGAGGGGGAAGGGGGTGGATTATTCCCTGGGGATCAGGAGCTGGGGTGTGTGAATGAGGAATGTTATCACCTACTTGCAAGCATGAACATACATGAGGGAAGGCTGGGGGTGTGGATGCCAGCGTTTTACAGGCAATTGTGCCTGGAAGGATTGCTGCTAGCATCTTTAACATCACTCCATGCAAAGGTGGGGAAGAGCAGATGAAAGCCATCGCAGGGAGTGCAGTTGCAGGGGTGGGGGTTGTACTGGGAATGAATGGGAAAGATTAGTATCTTTCTATATCCTCTGACTCTTGCAGTCTACAGATTTCACATGGAGAAGGAGGTGAAAAGCAAGCTGTGCTTTCAGAGAGGTGTGCTTGGGGTTTACCTGCTTGCAGTGACTTTAAATTCTGTGCTGCATGTGTAGAGGGCGGATGATAATGCAGCAGCACTGGACAGATTGCACTGCAGCTGCTCAACATATTATATAAAATGCATTTAAACACATATTTTAATTTTAAGATTTTTAGTTTTTTTAAAATTTGTTCTTTCCAAAGATTCTCAAGCAGTTATGTGACAGCTTGATGAAGGCAAGTCTCTGGTAGACAAGAGAGGAATTTTTCTTCAGGTTGTCCTTACGCATCACCATAGAGCAGCAGTGTCAGGAATGAGTTGATTTATGTTGGGCTTATTTTTCTCAAGCAATTTGAGAAGTGGTTTAAGATGTCATTTTTTTTTTTTAAATGTCAGTATATTTCACCTTGGGTTATATTCATCCATGAATGAATTCATCCATAAATCTTAAGGTTTTCTTTAGATAATCATCATTCTGGAATCTTATGGGGAACAGAATTAATTGTTCGTTATGCTTGAAAGAGCTGTTTCCAGACCTGCTCTTCTTATGGCATAGGAAAGTCATATTTCTGGGGTGTTTCAGATACTGCCCTGTTCTCGCTAGGGTGACACAGAGATTTCCACGGCAAGGATATGATGGATCATATGCTGGGTCATATGCTGCACAAACCTCAGCTAACTGCTTAACCAATCTGATACCTAACATTGCCATTATGATTCTGCCTTGAGGTATCTCCCTTGTTATAACTCATGAGTATCTGACAAATGGCTTTTAGGTCTTCAGTATCTTGAGGTGTGGCCTCCAAACCAGCATTCTAGAAGCTGCTGTAATGGTAGAGAAAATGTTTTCTGGAAGTACATATGCAGTTTCAAGCCTTAGCTAATTTAAGATAAAAACGAGAGCAAAATACCATTTTCCATATTGAATAACATTGTTCTGGGGGAAAAAAAAGTATTAAGAGATACACATTAATGATAAATGTAGAAGTGCAGTGTTATTCATAGTGAGATGACTGCTCGGAGTTAAATTTTTCCTAGTTCTCCATTTCCCATGGCAATCGTAGCTGTCAGTCTCTTTGCTCTTTCCTTCTCACTTCCCTGAGATTTTTATTATCATGATCTGAGCTGTAGGGATTAAGCATGCCTAGAGGTATGCTAAAACTAAGATTATGTTGTACCTCTCTATTAACTGCTAAAATCCATGTAGTTGTGTTAGCAGTACAGTGTTGTAACTGAAGCCAGAAGTCTGAGCTAAGGACTAAAAAGAGGTGGTTCTGGGAGGGGCTGCTGATAGTAATTGTTCCAATAACTTGTTTCCCAGATTGCAGCAGACTCCCATTGCCTACAGTGCATGGGATCACAAGTTAGGCAGTTGAGATAGCTAGATCACATTGATTCCTAATGCTGCAAAACATCTAGAGTCCCGTTTGAAATTCCCATTGGGAAGAAACAACCTAGTCTTGTTTTAATGTACAAATGCACTGAGCAGTTGCATTTTGAATGGAAGGGATATGGAACAATCTTTTTGTGTACTAGATACCTTTAGTGTCACTCATTTATCAATAATGCATAAATGAATTATTATATCCTAATAATCAGTTCCTTCTTTCAGCTTAGGGGAAAATACCTTATGATCAAAAAGAAGTAGCTAGTCCGTTTTTTCTCCTGCTGTTTGGTGTTGAAGACAGGACACGGAGTAAATGGACAAGGGAGGCCAATCTTTCTTTTGTGGAAGAATGTCCTTAAAGCTCTTCTGTTTGAAGAGAGCTTCAAAATTCCCCTTCAAGGGAAAAAGGATGGTCTACAGATTTCCAGATCTCTCTGGACAGCTGATGTGATTGGCTAAATCCCCTGTTATGCCAGTAAAACATATTCTTGTATGATGTAAACTAGAAAAGTAGCACAGTGACTGCTTTTGTTACAACAGCTGCTAAAGGTGTATTACAGAAGGAATGCAGGAAGAAATAGATTTGCATGTGATGAGGAAGGGAGGAATCTGCTATGTGAATGCCAAAACGAACCTAGGTTAAGCAACACAGGGATGCCATAGCAGAAAGTTCAGGTTCCATCAACTTTCTTCATAAATTGAGAAGTTCCACACGGCATCTCTCTGAAGTAGATGCAGCAGTGATTTCTTGGCTAGTCTGGTACACAGTTTGATTTCTGTTACGAAACTTTGATGCCACCCTTTTACCTCCCCCATTCTGTTTTATGCAGCTAAGTCTATATATTTTTTTCCTTGTTGCATTTTGTTTTGTAAATCCATTAGTTATCAAAAGACTCTACTTAAATTGACTGTAGTAACCTTGAGGAAGAACTGCATTTGAACTGTTTGTCTTGAAGGCTTCTAAACATCTGTTCTTCCCCATATATATATGTTGTAATAGATGTTCACATGGATTAGGAAATATTTAATGCACACCCAGCATTGTCTCAGGCTATGTCTTTTAAATTGAAATGGGTGGAGTTGGTTTTCAGGGAAAAATTCTGGAAATCCAACTTGAGAGCTTGATATTCTTGTGCATCTGATTGCAAGGCAAGCTTTCCTCCTACAGACCATTTTCTTGAGAATGTGGGAGGGATTGTTAAGATGTTTGGGTTAATAGGGTAAATTGCAGGTTTTGTGTTCCGTGAGACTTCTTACATGATCAAAATAGAGATTATAAGGAGAGGCTGAATTTGGTAAGTAGATTCTGTTTTTAGGAGCAGAATGTTAGGTTGATGGGAATATTTCTTTTGGTGGAAGAAAATTGGTATTGCTTGGGAGGTCAAGGGCCCTATAGTATGGATTACTCATTTATGCCCCTGCCACCGATTTAAAGCTTGATCTAAAGTGAGTTCCTTAATCTCCAGACCTAAGGTTGCAACCTGCCTATGTTATGGTGAGATGTGAGTCTTAGTATATACATGTATAAATCTTTCAAGTTTTCTCCAAAATAGACAAGCTATTATGAGGCAGATGAATACCTGTACAAGGTGTTTTTGATAGGTTGATGGTTTAATATGGTAGTTGAGTTGGAGTGCTCTAGCTCCTTACAAAATAGAAGAAAATGATATATATATATATAAATGATATATATATATATATATATATATATCCTTTATATGTAAAAAGAAAACATATGTATACTTTTCTTTTTTCTTCAACTCTTTGCCGATTTTTAAGCGAGGAAGTGCTGAAATGGCAATCAGAGGAGGTGATGCCATAATTTTTACCGACTTAAAGGGTTAGAAGTGGGGCCATGTAGAAAAGAGATGTAAGAAAAATGGGAGGAGATCTCTATTGGCAAAGAAATCACGTTAGTAGCAAGCAAAAATGGGTGGAAGGTTGCAGTACTGAACATACACGCTCCTTTGTACCAGTGTTAGAACCAGTACCAAGAAAAAAAAATGAACAAACAAAAAAAACTCACAAAAAACAGCCTGAAGATTTATAATGGCTTCTGATTTTTTTTTTTTAAATCATGACGAAGTCTGTCTAGTATATTTTTATGTTATATATGTTATATATATATATATATATATATATATTAATTAGCTATGCTATCCTGCTTGATAAAGCTGCTTTTCAAAAGAGAAACGGTAGGTGGGGCTGTTTGGTCTCCCCAGTGATGCATGCAAATAGCAGAAATAAAGATAAATTGACAAGAAGCCTTCTGAACTGTGCTGTAACAGTGCCATTTCTGAAACATATAGCTTGTCCCAATTCTTACCTGAGGGTGTTGCCCCAGAAAGTTTTCTGTACACTACTACACTGAGAAATCCATTGTTGAGAAAACCAAAAGTGGGGCAGGATCTGACAGTTGTCAGCACTTGCATGCCCAGGTCTCATCTTGCCTTTTTCACTTTCAGCTGCTTTGAAGGAGAAAGGGACTGTTGATGCAAATGATATTTTTACAGTCTACCCCTTTTCATACCCGTTTTCCTGCAAGGAGCAAACGCTCATTATCCCGTTGTTCTTGATCCAGCATCTTGCCTGCTGTCAGGGGCTGGTCTGCATCTGTGATTACCTTTCCCTAGCTTCTACTTTCTTTCAGTCTGTTACTGTGAAAAACTTTAGTCCTCGGCTTTATTGTTTCTTCTAATTTACCAAAGGAATGGAAAAGTAGTCACGGAGTCTTTAGGGTTTGCTTGTTGCTACTATGGCTCTTAGTACCAGGAATAAAAGTGGCCACCTAAAATGTTACCTTTCTGTTGTTTAAGAAATAGCTTTACTGGTAGCAAAAACATGTTTCTCAATTAAAAAACCAAAACAAAACAGCTTGTTATAAGGGTTGCTTCAAAACAGTCCTTCTGCCCTAATACCTACTGCAGAAACTTGAGCCCAGAACAACAAACACACACACACACACACACAAAAGTGAAAATTCTTTGGAATATCAAATGAAGGCAGTTGTATACCTGCAGTCTTGTCTGTGCTTGTATCTTCTGATAACCGTGTCCTGTCATTAAGACTATCAGGCAAAATGACTGTGCCTATCTGAGAGTTCAACTGTGTTTAAAAATCATGTAAGTATATGTGAACCTGTGAAAACAATGATTTTTACCTCTTTAATAGGAAGATTTAAAATATGTGGCAGAAAACAGCCATGGTTTTCTACAGAATTCTTTTTCCTTATACCATGCTGCTTCCTGCTTTTGTTGAAAAAATATGCAAACGAGTGTATTTTTCTAGTCCATTAATGTATCTGTGATTGTTTTGCAGCTTTTGAAATATTTTAGTGTATAGTCAAAAACAGTCGAAGTCCTCTGTGTTCAAATCAAGAGGAACACTACCTTGCTTTTATCACTTCTAATGTCATTGAAATTCTCTAATGTGAAGTGTTCTTTATGTCTTTGGTGTTGAATTCATTAATGTTGTTTATATAACATAAAGGTTATTTTTCTTTTTGGAGCAAGGAAGAGGGCTAACACTCAGATTTAAGCCTTGATTTTGCTTTAGGTTACATGTATTAATGTTTAGTAATAACATTATGTTGATGCTCCTTGTTCCATCAGCTTTCCAGCGTTGTTATTCATAATACTAGATTTATTTCACAGTACTTGTGAAATATGTGTAAAAGTGAATCAGTCTTGAAATACTACTACATAAAATTCTGTTTTAACGCATTTCATCCTTTTTTGTCTGGGCTTTCTAACAGAAAGAATCTGGTTGTCACCTTTTGTCTGTATGGTGGAAAGGGAATCCACCTGTTTATAGGGTATAAGGTCTATCACAGGTGTTTCAGCAGTACCTAGGACAGCAGCGGAATTATTTACAACTGTAAGGAATTATCCCAAATGTTAAGCTGAATTTCTGTCCTTCAGAGATGGCCATTCAAGACGTTTTCAGTCTTTGGCATGCCTGTTGGTACTGTCAGGAAAGGGGGATGGTATTACTGCTACCAGTAGTTAGGTCAAATGTATACTTCCTGTGGATGAAACTAGGATAAGAGCCAAGACCTGAATTTAGCATTTGGTAGAAAGCCATTGAATGTAAATGGATTTATTTCTTTTGTTACTTCTGTTACAGATTAGGCATAGACATTGCTTCCCCACTTGGAGGTTGCAAGTTACACTCCATTGAAAAGGACTGACAGAGGGAGTGGGACTCAGGACAGTGGGGAACATGAAGATAGAAGCCTTTGTACTCTAACAGAGTCTCATCTTCTCCACCATCTAGAGAATTTCCATTGGAAAGAAACCTTGGAAGGTTGCAAGACAAGTCCAAGATGTGCAGTTCAGTTGCTCCCAGGCTGTGGTTCTTAACAGACCGTCGCATCAGAGAAGACTACCCTCAGCAGGAGATCTTGAGAGCCTTGAAGGCCAAGTGCTGTGAAGAGGAGCTAGATTTTCGGGCCTTGCTGATGGATGAAGTGGTCCTGACCATTGAGGATGGAAATCTTGGTGAGGATGAGATAATGCTGGGAAAGTGCTGAAAGGGTCCGTGTAAAAAGATTATAAAATGAAGCGTGTGTACTTTTTGATAATGAATTCCATGTGTGCCAGACTGATATATTTAGATATATCATCTAAATCATGCACATGTACATGATACCGTATGCTTTAGCATTTATTATGGTAATCAAATCTAATTATTAACTTTGTCAATTAGTGTTAGAAATGCTTTTGTCTTTCCTTTGTAGTACAGACGGTAGGGTTGCTTTAGCTTGTTGATTCCAGGATAAGGACTATAGGACCTCTGAATTAAGTCAAAATTACTGAGTTTCAGCGTTACACAGATCCTTCAAGTTCATATATCATATTTTAAAAGTTTTAGGGGACTTTTTTCTTCTTTTTATGTAATGGCTCCAAGATATCAAACACATTTGAACTGAAATAAAAGGAATTTTCAGTGAACAGTACAATCTGTTAGGGAGGTAGAGGTGATAATGTGACATCGGTAAAACATGCTGCTGTACAGGTGGGTATTTATAAAGAAAAGAAAGGGACTGACATATAAAGTATGCACATCAGAATAATTTGAACTATTACTACAACTTAAGGTGTTTTAAACTAAATTGTAAAATTTCTGTTCTGTTTCCTGATTAGCTATTTTTTTGGTGGTGATTAAAAATGAAAAGACATTAAGGTGAGTTAGAAGTGTTAAGTAAAACAATGCTGCACATAGTAAGTTTATGTACAGGAAGAATACCACCAGTCAATCTTTTTAACACTATTATAATGTTTTTATAATGATTTTTAGAAGTTTTTTAGTTTGGATTTCCTAAAGGAAAGAGACTGCAATTGTTTTGCATGTGTACCTCTTCCATTCCTCTTCCCAATGTATCACTCAAAAAATATCATTGGAGATCCGGGAAAGGATTACATTCCTGCGAGTTGTGTTTGAATAATTTCTGTGTAGGAAGAAGATATACAGGTACCCACAGCCTGAAGAAGAGGCTGCCATGTTAGCTAATGCTTTGTTTTTTATTGAGGAATCTATATAGGAGGGAAAGCTTAAAACTGACTCTGGGGATAAGCTTTGGTCAATGTTTGTTTACCATATTATAACAGGAATCAATCAAGGATAAAATGGAAATGAGTGGAAAAATGAGTGTTTACTACTAGAAAATGAGTGTCTACTACTAGATACCATTCTTCTACTACTAAACATTTCTACTACTAAATTTTCATTTTGTTAGTTTTTTTGTTAATTTGTATTGTTAGTTTTTATTTATTTTTTTTATTCTGAGACGTCAGAGATTTTTTAATCAGAGACTTGAAATTCTGCAGGATGTCTTCAAGTCAGAGAAACTTCTTGTCAGAAAATCTGAACATCTTTTTGCCTTGAGTATGCAGTAATCTGGACAGTATGTTCTGCTAAGGCAGCCAACCAGAACTGTGGCTGCAGTCTCTGAGATTCATAATTTTCCCTTTAGGTTTTCAGTACTGTTTTTATTTCATGGTGATGTTTTCTTTCCTGTCTTCTGCCTGTATTTGGAGTATTAGTTATGGTAAGCATGAACTGTGGTCCTTTCTGTTCTCTTCCATTTAATGCTGCAAGAAGAAAAGATAAGTATGAAAAGATAAGTAAGAAAAGTATGCAAACTGGAGAACTAATACCAAGAAATGTATAGTATAAGAAATGTATAGTATAAGAATGAGAAAAAATAAGGAAATAACTTGAAAGAAAAAGGAAATTTGTTTTCATATGCGTTCATTTAAAACTGTGTTAAGTAACTAACCTTTGCAAAAGAGCAAGTTTAAACGCTCTTGTGTTTTATATCAGACAGTTCTTTCTTCTGGAAAGAGATGAAAAATTGTGCCCCTTGGTTTTTCATTTTTCTTTTTCCCAGTGCTTGTCCACATATATTGGGAGAGATTTCTGGTTGAGGGTGCATATAAAAGTTATGTGCTGCATATTCTTCATTAAAGTGCTCAGTTGGCCTAGGAAAAAAGGTGTCCTGGAACAAAATTCAGTAGTTAATGCATTCAGTACCCTTTCTGTAACCTGCTGTTGTGTTGTCGTGGTTTGACCCAGCCGGCAGCTAAACACCACGCAGCCGTTCGCTCACCCTCCCCCCTCCCTCTCTGGGACGGGGGAGAGAAATGGAAAGTGAAGCCCGTGAGTTGAGATAAAGACAGTTTAATAAGACAGGAAAATAATAATAACAAAATAATAATAACAATAATAACAATAATGATACAATGGTGATAATACGAAAGTAATAATAGTATGTACAAACAAGTGATGCACAATGCAATTGCTCACCACCCGCTGACCGATGCCCAGCCTAACCCCCGAGCAGTCCGGCCCCCTCCCCCCGGCTAGCCACCCCTATATATTGTTTAGCATGACGTCAGATGGTATGGAATACCCCTTTGGCTAGTTTGGGTCACCTGTCCTGGGTCTGTCCCCTCCCAGCTCTTACTGCACCCCCAGCCTGCCCATTGGCAGGACAGAGCAAAAGGCTGAGATGTCCTTGGCTTAGTATAAGCACTGCTCTGCAACAATTAAAGCATCGGGGTGTTATCAGCACTCTTCTCATCCTAAGCCAAAACACAGCATTCCACCAGCTACTAGGAAGAAAATTAATTCTGTGCTAACTGAAACCAGGACATGTGTGAGGGGTCCAGACTAAGTAAAATTTTGTATGACATAGAGGGCTTCATCTAGAGTCTGAATATTCAGTGGACAATACCTGTTTTCGCCTCCACATTTATTGTTTTTGTTGAAAGCTTCGCAATACATGTCTCAAACTCTGAGGTTAATACATCATATGGAGGAAGTAGTAGGCTTTCACATACTCAAACTTGTGATTTGGTCTTTTTTTTTTTTAATTCTTTAAGATCTAGGTAATTTCTTAAGTTAATTGTTAAGAGGAATTCAACTTGACTTTGTAAAGTTAACAATTGAAGGAAGCTATTTAAAACTTTGGAATGTGACATTCTTGTACATGATATAATCAGTGATACTTCTGTGTGGTCTTGATGGCTGTCAGAAACGCGGATGAAGAGCTCAGAGACCAAAAATTCAGCATAGTACATAAAGAAGCTTGATGTCATTTGCCTTACAGAGGGAAAGTGGAAAAGACACTTAACTTACGAGGAGTTAGGCAGGACACGTACTGAGGCTGAAAACTGGCCCTTTTATTAATTATGTTGTATGCTTTGATGGTAGAGCATGCTGATGTAAATATCACTGAAGCCCAGAGCCAAAGACAGATCTTAAAACTTGAGCAAAACTATGACTCTTTCAAAATCTGTATGTCAGAGAATGGTAAGAGTTACCATGTACCATGCCAAAGGGAGAGAGCGAGCTAGGGTTATTTCAGCAACTGGGTCACAACTCTTCTGTATTGCAGGGTTGGATGGGAAGTGTTGCTGGATCCGCAGGTAAGCCAACAGCCAGCATGGGTCCAGCAGGCCCTGCTGGTGCCTTTTCTTCTACAGCCAAAACCAGGGATGACCCAGCATCCCTAGCATCTTCCTGCCCCAGCATTACTGGCTACGTGATGAACCTTTATCGGGGTTTCTCTGAGTCTGCCGGAGAATTGTGTGCAGCTCAATATCTGTATGATAGGTGCCTGAATGCCGCATGAGTCCAAAAGTGATTGGAAATGCAAATTAAGAAATGTAGACTTAGTTTTTCCTTTAGGTTTAGAAGGGAACACTTAACTATTACCAAAACAGGTTAAGTGTGCATAGACATGAGTTCAACAAATAGCTTTTGAAAGTGACTATGGCTTATTCCCCATCTTAGTAAGTGCAGAATAAATAAATGGAAAATTCCAGATGCATAAAACAATGGTTCTTCAGTGTGCTGAACCTGCTGAGGTGGTTACTGAATCAGAAATGTACAATACGGGCATATGGGAAAGGACAGAGATACATGTTTGGGCAGAAATGTAGGGTAATGTTGCAGCTGTTTTGATTTAAAGTGGCTCAGACTATGGTGCAGCCATACCCTAAGATTCTTAAGAGAGAAATTCTAGAAGCTGAACCAGTCTAATAATAATTTGCTACTGAATGGAGCAGCCGTGCTCCTCTTCTCCTTTTCCAGCCTTGTTGGTGCTGCTTGCTGTGTTATAAGGGCTTTATTTATCTTTGGGCTTGCTTTCATGCTGTAGCTAAGCTAATCTAACCCAAAAAAGGTTGATCAAATTTCTCTGTTCTTTTGCAGGATCTGGCAATTGTATGATCCAAGTGGGCTAATTTAATGGAACACTAACTTTGTCCAAATATTTAACAATTTTCTGTTGGGATAGCTTGGTGCATCAAATCGTTTTGTGGTTACGCAATTGCAACCTCTAGTAGAAGAGAGCAGGGGAGAAGGTGGCTGCTCTTTTAGGCAATGGCTTATATCTAGGTGGATATAGTTATAGATTCAAAACATAATTTAAAACTGGAATTTTCTTGTGGACAGGAAATTCAATAGTATCAGCAACAGTTTTTTTTTTTTTTTTTGCTTGCTTGGTGTGTTCCTGTGAAGCGTATGCTGTTTGCTGCTATAAGGAAAGCACTGGATTCCTAAATTAAATGGCTAGTAGTTTAGTCTGGCAATTTCTATATTCATTTGAAACAAATAGCAGATCATTTAGCAAATTTAGCATGACGTTTTCAGACATGCATCTGAAGGCTTAACAGCGAGTGCTGTTAAAATGTCTAATTTTTAAGTATTTATCTATTTGCTAGCCTAATGATATGACCGGCTTGGAGAATTTGAAATTAGACAGATTAAAGCTTGTGAGCAGGTGCACAAAGCCTAAAGGAAGTCAGAATTTTGAGAGTTAGTCGGCAGGAGACAAAATCTAATTGATCGATTGTCTCCTTTTTCTGCATAGAGCACTCTTTCTTACCTGTCTGTAGGGCTTAGCAGAAATCTTCCCCACAGATTACACACCTTACCTGTAGAGATACGGAATTTAAGAGCTGTTGGTTGATGAAGGACTGCCTACGTAACTTTGGATCTTTCATTCATTAAAATCTATACAACAGTGTCTTCACTGAAATACTCTGCTAGCAGAATATCAGAACTAGCAGAATTTTGAGATCACTGAACCAATAACATATCAATTCCTTTATTGTAGGTATTTGGAATCTCCTTTTTTTCTGATACTCTCCTGTGAAGGAAATCAGTTTTGAGGAAAGTTGCTTTTGTGAACTTCTAAATATTAAAGGTGCTGGGCTGAGTTGAATTGGAGAGCATCAAACAAAGTGTGAACCTTTCTTAAGAGCTTCTTGACGTTTCTTTGGGGACATAAAAGCAAGTGATCAAGATGTGCTTAGTCATCTGTGCTTAGGCAATAATGTGCATGATCAGGTCTTTTCTGTAGTCAGGTGTATGACATCAGGAAACTGATTTCATTGTCATTCTTTTTTTTTCAGAGGAAATATTTAGAAGATTCATTCCTCTAACTTGGTAAAGATTGCTGGTGTGATGGTTTGGGTTTCCTGTGTGGGCCTGAAATCTGCAGTGCTAGTCAACCATGTAGTTTAAGTCTTTAATCTCGTAAAATCTGTTTTTGCATATGATCTGTCCTTCATTTCTAATTTGGTCTAAACAAGTAATGAACAGTTCTGGTCTTTTTCTTTTTTCTCACACTGGATTAGATAGCATTGAAAATAAACATGGAGAAGTATTATAAGTATATTTGAAGTATAAAGTAAAGAAATACTTAAGTGTAAAGTATAGAAGGCTGAAGGAAAAAGGGTAAGGCTATTAAGTAACTGTTTTCAGTGTAATGGTTAGAAAAGCATTCAGCTATATCTGTGTTAAAAGAGAGCTTTTACATCTACAGAATGGTATTTACATCAAAGTCAAGATTCTTAATACTTATGAATCATCTTTAAGTCACCTTGAGGACTATTTTCTGACATACGGTCACCTCTTCTTCCTGCTGATTGTTTCAGCAATCCCCTGGCACTTGTCTGTCCAGCAGTGCACCTTACTCTAAGAGCTTTTCCTGCAGTGTGTAGCAAATGGCTCTGGGAGTGACAGAGCAGAGGCAAGTGGCCTTGGCAAGGTGCCTTGTTGAACACTGCAGAGTTGGCCCGTTTCCTGCTACTAACAACAGCCAGAGCAGCCATTTCTTCCACTGCAGTCTTGAAAAATTGGTTTGTAACTCAATAGTGAGAGGTGGAGAGCAAACTGCATTGTGTGCAAAGGATTGGAAAGGGGTTAGAAATTATGTGAATTTTGTGTTGGTGGAAGTGTTGTGCTCAGAACCACTTGAGACCGTCTCTCAGAACCACTTGAGACTTTCACTGCGGAAATGTGTGCCTTGCCATTCTAATTGATGTTAAACATTATAACAAGCATTGCTAGCAGACAACCATGGACTATGTAGAAGGTATTCTGGAATGGTGGCCCTGTTTAGAGGCAGACTAATATGTTACGTTATTTAATATTGGGATGGTCACAGCCAGACACATCCCTGATAGAAGAAACAGCAAATCAAACATCTGCTTTATTGTCTTAGAAACATAGTTTAGCAACAGTGCATTTCAGCTGCAGTGTGTTTTTGGAAGAATTGTTGCTTTCTTTCAAAACTGTCACTCCAAACACAACTTTATAATGGTGCTCGTGTGAAGACAGGATTTATGGTCTGTGAGCCTAGATACCCTTGCAGTTTTCTTCTTTACTTTCAGGGATTTCTGTACTTAAAAGAATGATCTCATCTTATATCAAGCTGATACTAAAGAACAAAGGCTAAAAATGAATTTGATCTTTTTAGAATTGCTCAGTTTTTTCAGTAAACGTCAGTAGGTCATCTGTGGTGGATCATGGCTCTGTCCAAAATTACCTCTGCAACGTAGAGAGGTAGGAACATTTCTGCACAGAAAGGTATTACTATGGCCATTTCAGCAGGCAGTTTTAAGGACTTTTTGTTTGTACATGTTCCAGAATCGTCAGTCAGGAAAATCGGACTTTTAGGGCACGTCATTTTGAACATACATGCATGTCATCATAACTGAAAATGTCAGAAACATCGCCAGATTCTGGATTGTTGTAAGAATTCTCAGGAATGGCCATCTGGGGGAAAATAATGTCAAAAAGATGACAGAAAGAAGAAGGAGGTTTTTCCATACATCATAGTCAAGGGATGAAAATTAGCCTCGTGTCATAAGACAGTCTTTATCGAGAGTATGGCTTGGGGTTTGGTTTCCCTCCCATTTTTTCAACTGTTCCTATTCTAGTGGGAATTCATCCAGATGCATCTATGAATAAAATGTGGATTTTTTTTCCTTCTTTCAATTAAGTTTTACTGGTGACTAATTTGGCTTCCAAATGGTAGGAATACATTTGAATGAAAAAGGGGGAGAGAATTGTGCTTCTTCTAAGGTCAAGTAAAAAGTAATCCAATGGAATACTTGTAGGTTTAACATGAAGGAAGTTTCTTCTTTCTCTGTTTCTTCCCATACCTAAATACATGATGTTGGGTGATAGAGGCAGAAGTATTGAAGAACAGGATATACAATATACCCAGTACTGGCATAGTAGAAAAAGGAGTATCAGATGAGGCAGACTAGTAGTTTTGGCAAGGGCGTGGTAAAAAGACTAAACAGGCCTGTTTCCTCTTCTGTGTTTTTAGCTGAGAAGGTGGATGGGTTGCACTAAGACAGTAATTATGGTAGATTGTTTTATTTATGGTCATAGCATAATGCAATGTCACTGAAATAATAACCTCAAAATCCATGCTATCAGACCCTGTTTCTTGGCAATTTCTATCTAAAGAATTAGATCTACATGTAGCACATGTGTAGGGGAATATGTAGTGGTCAGAAGATCAGAAAATATCTCCCCTGAATTCTAAGAACTTGATTTGAAAGTGTCCTTAAGGTATTTGACTGTTGTTTTGTTGCAGTGGTACTGTGGAACTTCTAGGGGAGATTTCCTTTTAATTTATGTATTTGCCATATTATTGCAGAAGAGGAAGATGGTTTTTACAAGTTGTGTAAATGTTCCATTTAGTTCTGGTTATGAACTGTTTATTGGTTGAGAAGTAGTTTAGGGATAGAAATGTAGAAGACAGCTGTTAGATCAAAATGCACACATGATTTTTGTTTCATGTCTCTATGATAAGCTCACCATCACAATGTTCTGTGATTCTATGTTGCATGCCCCGGTCACTGGGAAGGGATAAATGTGATTAAGCTAGCCCAAGCCAGTTGCTCTCTTCAAATTTCTTTTTAATTAGTTGTTCTGTTTTTACACTGTAGGTTGGGCTGAGCTCTCTGTATGCTACCATGTGCTGGTCTGCTGACTCAATTAGACATTCATGCTCGACTCTCTCCTGGTGAAAAGTTTGCTCAACCTAGTCATCTGAGAGTCAGCTGATCCCTGTAACTGTTACAACTCTTCATCTTAAACCCTTTATTGTAAGAGAAGGTCAGCTTTCCTTACAACAGGTCTGGGCAATCACTCCCTACATTCTTCAAAGAGCTTCATGGGCATGTTGCCCTTACCCATCTCCTCTGAGCCTTGTGAGGAGATTATTGATCCATTATGGGGAAGGGAAGAGCTAGCAGCATAGAGAATTTGCAGTCTGGGGCATTTGCCTGCACGTGAGAGACTTTCGTTAAGTGCTCTAAGTGACCCTGCTTGAGCAGGGGTATTGGACTAGATGAGCTTTGGAGGTCCCTTCCAACCTCAACCATTCTGTGATTCTACCTCAGATGAGGGTAACAATGGAATATCAGCATGTTTTCTCCAAGGTTTAGTAGAAATTTAGTAGATATTTGCATTAAATAACACAGAACGTATCGATACGAACAGAGAGAGACCAACTTAAGAATACCGTGTAGCCTAATGGCTCTGTCAGTATTTGGGTAAAGTCTTCAATATCCAAATAGGCGTCCATGAACGAAGAGGTACTGCAGTATCTCCACCACTACCAAATGGAAATTGTGAAAAGTGCCAACCCAGTTCACAACCTTTGTGAACCCAGTGTGAAAAGTCAAGCTGCTTCTGAATTTCTTTTTATGTTTCAGGTACTACTGTGAAGGTCTTGAATTAATCCTATTGCTTTCCCCTATACCTGATAAAAAATACTTAATTTTACATTTAGCTTTCAAAGCTTCTTAGAATACTCAATTGAGAATCATCTGAGAATTTAGTTTTTGAAGGGAATCTTTACTTGGGTATATTACAACAAATTAGATTTGGTACTGAAGGGAATTATGGCCTTCAGTGTTTTTGTTAGTTTGTTTTTTCTATATTGGGAACATTTGTTCAAACAGTATTTTTATAAAGTGAAAATGCCATATTTGATGGTGGAATAAAAATGTGTATGTTGTTTCAGTATAGACAAGTCTGACAGTAGTAGTAGTTTATTTGTGGAGACTGAGATAACTTTTTTTTTTTTTCAGTTTAAATGCTATGAAACACTATAATTGTTTTACTTAGTAGTCTCCAAATAATTTTTATCTGAAAACCTCAGGGCATTTTAAAAATACAGATTAAATCCTCAGTAATATTCTTATAGAATGAGTGCAATGGTTTGCCATGTTAACCGATGTACAAACAATATGTGGGACAGTTAAAAGGCTTGTCTAAGTCACTACAGTTAAGTAGAAGACTTATCTACCCCTGTGACTATATTACTAGCTGCTTGCTTCTGTATACTAAGACCACTGTTTCTAACTTAATTTACTGTTTTTTTTGTTTTGATGTCTGAATGAGTCACCACCTAACTGTCGCAATTGCTGGTTTAGTGACATTATGCTTACTTTTGAAAGTCAGAGGATTTATTGAAAAATATAATTTCAGACTGACACTCAAAATAGTAAATGGATGAAATATCCTAACATGTAATGCCTTATTCCCTGCTTTCCAGTAAGAAGAGCACATTCCTTCATCTCTTATGCATGAAATAAAGCAAAAATGTTTTCATCTATTGGCCAAGCAGGTAACACTGACACAAAACTGGTACTTTGCTTAGTCTGGGCCAGGATATCTTGCATTTAACTACTGATTCTGTTTGTAAGCAACATACTCTATCAATGACACATTGTATAAGGTGTTCTTTTGACATTGTGGATGGGTCTGCCTATCTTAACATTACAAGTGGCCCAACTTTCCTTGTAAGATAGATTTTTATTGTTTATTACTCGCATCCCCCTCCTTCCCTCCTCCACCCTGGAATATTTTTTGAAGACAGTTTTGGAAATTTTTAGCAAAATAATTCAGTTGATGGAGAGCACTTCAGACAACAACAACAACAAAAATCTTTTTCTCTAAACTTGTAATGATGTTTTTGGAAGAACGAGCTTGGAAGAGAAACTTAGTTTGGCCAAAGTGGCTATTACTTGTTATATGTATGAAAGTAGACGTAAATTTGTCCCTAAACATTACTCTTCCAAAAAGTCTGCTAAGCATCTTAAAGAGGCTCGCTAAGCTTCACAGCTACAACTTCTGAAACATACCACTGTATTAGGCAAAGAAGGGACTTCTGGTGGTGTGGCCTTGTCTGCAACAGGATGGGCTACAATTTAAAATGGAGATTTTCTTTCATGTTCATTATACCTCCTCTCATGGATACAAAGACCTCATCGGGGTAAATTGCACCATTCATATCTAGCAGGGACAAAAAGAGTGAAATTGGTCTGGGACTGGGGACTTCTGTGTCAGTGGGGAAGAATCTGCTGAGGAGGCAGTGTACTTTCCAAAAACGTTCGGACAAGAAACAAGGTAACAAGAAGGGATACAGTGAAACTCTTGCTAAATTAGAAATCGGCTATCCATTTCCCTCAAGAAGGAAATTGGAGCTGCAAACTAGTGAGAGCATAGGTTGTGAGTTGAGACCTCTCTGCGAAGAGATGCAAGCTGAACAAAGAGCCTCAGAGAGAAAAAAGGTTGGAGGCAAGGCAGGAAAATGGGTGTCAAGGGTGGTATTCAAAATTGCAGGCAAAGAAGCTATTTGACAGTAGGAGAAACTGAAATTTGGAAGTGAGCTGGATAAATAAGGAAAACATAGTAAATGTGGGACAGTCAGGGAATGGAAGCCCAGAGGTTATGTCCAGGGAGATGAATCCTAGAGGGAGAATGGAGAGTGATAAACTGGGGGCAGAATAAACTGCATGCGCTAGTTGCTCACTTCCAAAACCTGGAATGGAATCAAAGCTTCCAGAAGTTTTCTCTCCTGCAGAGAAACATCCCTCTTCAAGCTGCTGTCACGGATACTTGCTGACAGTAGAGTCCATTCAGCTTAGGTGCTGGTCCTCATGGAGGCTCCTGACCCTGTGCTGCTGACACTTAATTCTGTCAGCTCCTGTCAAAGATCTGTATAGGAGATGAAACTGTTGTAACCCTTGTGCCCTATTCCACCACAGCATCATACACGTGTTATTTAGATGCTAAGTGTTTAAATTTGCTTTTGATCCTCTACAAATGTAAAATTAAAATACTAATAAGAGTGGCAACATGAAAGACCCCCAATTTAGAGCTTCAAAAACAAGTTTGCATTTTTGTGTCCTTTCTTGTATATTTGTTTTTGGATCCATTTTAAATCATTTGATCACGTGCTACTTTTTCATTAGCCTCTTAAGTGTACAGGGTGGTTCTACTCTGGGAACATAAATTGTGGCATAGCGAAGGAGAGGGCAGCTTGTAGGAGGCTTCCTTTTTTTGTTATAGGAACTGGTGACAATTGAAGTAGAACATTGCTGGAAGACAAGCATGGTGATTTAAATTGGACTGTTCATACACTGCCTGTAATTGCACGTTTTTCCATTTTCTGAGTTCCCAAACTTTGATTACTAAGATAAGCTTTGTGAAAAGTGCTGAATACTTGCATACACAAACAAAATAAATCAGAGCGGCACTGGAAACTGAGAAATCATGGTCTCTCAAATGTAGCATCCAAAATTACTTCTTTACCTCTTATCTCTGCGTTTCTCATGCCTTTATAGGAAAACAGTAGAACACTCACTGGTTTCCTGTGGTGCCAACAAAATAAATTAAGATTGTGAAGCACTCAGATGTTACTGTGATAAGTGGAATAGAGAAGACTTACGAAAAAATTAATAACTGTGTTTTAACACATCAATCCATGGACTAACTAAACGAAAATACAGTGCTGAGTAGTTGCTTGTTAAGTGAGTGCTGTACCTCCTGTGTACTGCATGAGATAAATGCTGTGGGGAAAAAATAATATTTGTTCATGTAATTGAAGATTATGTGAATAGGCCAGCAGATCAATGTTACAGGCATACCCTTCAGCATGACTTTTTCTAACCTTTATGTGCTTCACTTTGCAGCTTTAATAGTTTTCTTTTAATGTAGTTTTTTAGTGTAATATTGTATGCATACATTTTTTGTAATTGATGTATGTGCTATACATACAGACTAGCTGGATGCATCAATGCTGTTTACCAGCAAGGCTTTGGAAAATGCAGATAGAGTAAAAAAAAAACAAAAACAAAACAGTAGTGATGTAGTTAAAACCTTTTATTTGTGTAATCCCATATCCTGTTGTTGAATAATGGCCACAGATTTATTTATATTCAAAAACGTGTCTGTCATTGAGGCTGAGGAATTCTTTCACCTGGAGAGGCTGTACTTGTACCTTGTTCTCTCTCATACTTATTTTATGAATTTGTAAGTTGGTTAGTCACCATTGCTACTGTACTTTCTCAACTGCTTTGGAAAATGGCTTGTTCTGTTACTGGAGTTCTTTTTGTTTGAGTCCTTTAGACAGCACGTCTTTCAGTGCGCTCAAATGTTTCATGTTTTATGAGGTGCCATGGAGGTCATATTTTATGATAAAGAACATCTATCTTCAGTTAAGCACATATATCTGTATGTCTGTGTGTTTATATATATAATCATATATATATGTGTATAAAAACATATATATGTACACATTACTTCTGCATATCAACTTGAAGTATTGGACCTTCTGTTCCTGAATGAATAACAGACCCACAGATGAGCTGCAATCTTAGTTCTGTGGCCAGGCAGGATGCTGTGCTGTAAGTGGAGAAATTTTAATATGCAGCAGCAAGAGAACACCAGTACATATGAGTGAATCTGGCATGGCAGAGTCAGTCAGTTGTTATGGTCTTGAAATAAATTTTTTAGGAGTTCAGAATTTTCGGCATGAAACACACGTATCTTTTAGCTCAGAAAGGATTGCTGAAAGAAAACTGTCATTTTTTAGCTTTTTGGCTTTCATTCCTATAGCATGCCCTTTCCTCCTCAGTGAAGAAGGTCTTTATTAATAACAAAAGAGTCCAAATCAGGTTCTCTTGCTAGCGATACTGAGTGTCCCTGTTTCCCTGACTCAGGTGTTATTTATAAATGTCAAGTATACTGGGATTAAAATTTTAACTGTCCTTTGCCTGGGTTGCAATCCATCTATTGCCATCTTGGCTAATTCCTAGTGAGACAGACTTTTGGTACTTGCACCTTAAAAAATCATGAAAGGGTTGGAATAGCTCTTATGTGTTCCACAAAACCAGGCTTGAGCTCAACTGAGAACCTAATGGTGACTAACATTTGTGCCACTGACAACCTCTTGCATCTGTACCTGTATGTGAAGGAGTTTATTGTTGGATGACTACTTGCACTAGAAGGATGGAATAGTGGTGAGAAATGTTTTTTTTTGTTGTTTTTTTTTTCCTTATTAGCTTAACAGTGAAAATTTTACACTTTTTTTTTTCCGTTTGTTTGATTTTTCAGACAGGGTTTGCCTGTACCCATGTACTGAATTTCTTCTTAAATAGCATTCCAGATTTCACTGTCATCAGGGAATCAGGCCGTGCCTCTTCTTTCCTGCCCAACCATCAAACCTGTGGAGGGAGGCACTTTCCACTTTCATCTTGGAGAACTTTCCTCTTATTTTTTTAATGACTGTATTAACTTGTCTAATGATCTTGAAAGAAAGGACATTTCCCATTGTACCCACAAATCTCGTCTGAGCTGTGAAAGAGTGCATTGTGGACTACATGTCCTACTCTTGCAGCCACATAAGAAGCCAGGCATACCATAGGAGAATGCTGAACTATAGAATAGTTTAGATTGAAAGGGGCCTGTGAAAATCATCTGGACCAACCTTCTGCTGAAAGCAGGGCCAATTTGAAAGCTAGATCCAGGTTTGAAGTTAGATTAGATTGCTTGGGCCATATCCAGACACCTTTTAAATACCTCCAAGAACAATGACTCCACAGCCAGTCTGGGCAATCAGCTCCAATGTTTGACTGCCCTCACAGAGGAAAAAAAAATAAAAAGTAATACACAGTCAAAATTGTGTGTGTAAGTTGTATGCATTACTAATTTTTGACTAGCTCATTGCTCACTGCAGAGCAAAGCTGTGTGTATGTGATCTGCTCCTTTGTGTGGAGTAGAAACCCTCCTCCTCACTTTCACAGCCTTTCTGCAAGAGCCTTTATCGGTTCACTAAAGCACTCCAGACATGCAAACTATTCAACCATATTTCTGTGTTTACTAGTGAGATCATGTTCAGCTTCTCATCAGCCAACACTCCCAGGTTGATCTCAATCCATTCAATCCATTCTCCACTCAGCCTGTATTTGTGAATGAAGAATGGATTGAGAGCAGCCATGAGAAGAACCTAGGGGTGTTGGTTGATGAGAAGCACAACATCTGCTTGCAGGCCAGAAAGCCAACCATATACTGGGCTGCATCAAAACAAGCATAGCTAGCAGGTCAAGGGAAGTGGTTCTCCCCTCTTCTTTGTTCTTGTGAGAGCTCACCTGGAGTACTGTGTTCAGCTGTGGGGCCTCCAATATAAGAAGAACCTTTAGAGCAGGTCCAGAGGAGGGCCGTGAGAATGATCATAGGGCTGGAACACCTATGAAGGCAGGCTGAGGGAGTTGGGAGCCTGGAGAAGAGAAGGCTCCATGGACACCATATAGCAGTCTTACAGTACCTAAAGGGGCCTACAAGGAAGCTGGAGAGGGACTCTTGTCAGGGAGTGTAGTGATAGACCAAGCCGTAGACATTTTAAACTAAAAAGGAGTCGATCGAGAGTAGATACTAGGAATACTTCACTCAGAGTGTTGAGCACTGGCACAGGTTGCCCAGAGAAGCTGTGGATGCCCCATCCCTGGAGGTGCTCAGGGCCAGGTTGGACGAGGCTTCCTCTTCGTTTTCTGTCAGTCTTCCCAGGATCATTCTGGCCTAAGACTTGGTTCAATGTGCGTTCCTCCTTACCCCCTTGGGATGAAGGGTGAGGCAGGATTCTGAGAGCATGTGCCCTTTGTGGATGCTGTGAGGTGAATTAAGGTCTGTGGCTTCAAATGATAAAGGCACTGTATGTCTAAACTGCATGCCTCAATGCTTGCACTTGTTCATTATGGTAGAATGAGTCCAGCAGCTGGGCTTTTGTCACAGTTTTCTGTGAATGTTTCTTACCTGGCACAGTGGGAGCTACTGGAGAATGTACTATTGGCTCAGGACAGGAGAGCAAAGGGAACAATTGGAGAAAGCAATCTGGTTGACAGACTTGTTTTTGCGAAGTTGGAAGCTGGCCTAGCATAGTGACCATAGAGCTATGAAGAAAAGCACAAAGAAGAAAACCTCGCTACATACAATTCTGCAGCCTATAAATGGCAGGATCCTAACAATTTAAGCTGTTCAGATGACTGCTGTTGTTCCTGTGACACAGCCTTGTCTGTTGCACTGACTTTTGGATTGATCAGATGCTGTAGTGAAGCTGGTTCATTATGCAGTGGCATAACCTGCAGAAGTCTGATTCAACAAAAGAACAGGATTGCTTTTTTGCTAGTGTAGGAAGCTTTTCTGCTTGCCAGCGTATGCAGCGAGTGCTAGGGAGTGGTTAATACTACATGCCCCAACAGGATTGCATGCGACTGGAGAGTAAAACTGCTACAGCAGCAGTTTAGAGTGACTTAAATTGTTTTAGAACCACGATATCATGTTCTGCTCTGTCCAGCATCCTTTTCACACAGGAATTTCTAGAAAGATGTTAATTTCTCCCCTTTTCTTGCTTGGGTCTAAGGTACATAATGTGAAATTAACCATTTTCTTCTAAGGATTATTAATCTTTTCAAATTATTAGAGGCAGAGTTTAGGAGTAACTACTTCAGTAGTTTAGGAGTAATGTAAATTATGATTCTGTTACTGAGAATGGATCCAAAGCGGCATTTGGAAATGAGATTTATCTCATTGTGTTGCTGTAAAATGGAGGAACTTGAAGAAAATGTAATCTGCAAATACTTAAAGGAGATTCTTAGAGGAATCTATGCAAGGTGTAGATAAATGAGCAACGGAGACTTGTAATACCAGCTGCTTGTTGGAAAAAAAAAAAAAAAGCTTCAGTTTCCCATTTCTGACACTAATTTGTTCATGATAAGATCAGCAGCCCCTCACTGATGTTTCTTTAAGTTAGGCAGATGCTTATTTCCAAATAGACAAGACAAAGTTTTTGAACTTGTAATTTGGATAAAATGTAGATAATGATATTTCTCAATTTGTAGGGATTGCTAAACTCAGGGCTACATTTACAGTCCAAAGATTAGTGTTAAGATAGCCTGATCTCTTAACTGTGTTGACTTCAAAGGTTGAACCAAGCTGGCAGTGGGGGATGTCCCTTCTGCTTGCTGTAATCTGCTGCCTCTGAGTTCAATACTGCCACTGCTTGATTTCACTTGTTTGACTGATCTGGTTGGAAGGACGGTATATTTGTGTCTTTCTGAAGAATGCTTTCTTTTAAGGTGGTTATAGTAGTCTATGTGGATTGTTTTAATTAGGGAACATAATAAGATAATGTCTAATTAATTAACATGTTTTTGGTCCTAGGTGGAAGCTTCTGCATCCAGAATGGGTAGGAAATAATACTGTGGCATTATACTTGTACATTCATTACAGTGCTGGCATGGAACTCAAGTGCAGTTACTGCAGTGTGGTTTTAACCCTGTAAAGCTGGGAAGAGGGAACAAGCTGAGTGAGCTTACAGAGGTGTGGGGAAAAATGGAATCCTTCCATCTCTAGCTTTGCTTTGTCTGTACTTTTATATTGGCGTCTGTCAAAACTAAGCAATTTTGGGTTATATATTTGGTCTACAATATTTTTTTTGGTGTGTGTAGGAAAATGTTTTACTTATGAAGAGACCCCAAACTTGTATGTCATATACCTGAGTACATTAAATACTTCTCTGCCACACCACCACCACCACCACCACCACCACCAAAAAAGGTGAGATATAGACTGTCCTTGGAAAAAGGACCTGATGTTATCTCTGCAAGCTTTAGAGTCAATTTTAACACACTTTTTTTTTCCTAAAAGATCACTGTTGAATAACTCCGTTCAAGAGTAATTTGTCTCCATAGCGAATGCCTCCAATTCATAAATTTAATGCGCTTTTGTTTAAGAAGTCCTTAGACTGGAATGACAGGTCAAAACAGTAATCTGAGGGTCCTACCTGAGGGGACCTTTCCATTCCCCAAAATTCAGTGAAGCGTGTCTAGGAACACTTGAAAAGGACAGGTAGTTGAATATTATTTCTTAAAGGTTCCTGACAACGTATAAGTGCTTCCAGATGTCTTTTTTTTTTGAAATGAGATCTAGATATGAAAGATACATAGAATCATAGAATGGCCTGGGTAGAAAAGGATCTAAAAGATCATCTAGTTTCAACCCCCCTGCTCTGGGCAGGGTTGCCAACCCCTAGAGCAGTCTGCCCAGATCCGCATCCAGCCTGCCCTTGAAAGCCTCCAGGGGTGGGGCATCCACAGCCTCTCTGGGCAACCTGTTCCAGTGCCTCTCCACCCTCTGAGTGAAAAACTTCCTCCTAACATCTAACCTAAATCTCCCCTGTCTTAGTTTAAAACTATTCCCCTTGTTCTATCATGATCAGCACATGGAAACAGGCTTTGCCCCTCCTGTATATACTCTCCCTTCAAGCACTGGAAGGCTGCAATGGGGTCTCCCTGGAGCCTTCTCTTCTTCAGGCTAAACAAGCCCAGTTCCCTCAACCTTTCTTCACAGGAGAGGTGCTCCAGCCTCTCCAGATCATGTTAGTGGCCCTTCTCTGGACCTGTTCCAAGAGCTCCACATCCTTCTTGTGCTGGGAGCCGCAGGCCTGCATGCTGGGGTCTCACAAGAGCAGAGCAGAGGGGGACAACCACCTCTCTCTCTGCTGGCCACCCCTCTGTTGATGCAGTCAAGGACATAGTTGGCCTTCCGGGCTGCAAGTGCACACCGCTGGCTCATGTCCAGCTTCTTGTCCATCAGGACCCCCAAGTCATTCTCCACAAGGCTGCTCGCTCTCAGGTTCTTCTCCCAGTCTATATAAATACCTGGGATTGCCCCAGCCCAAGCACAACACCTTGCACTTGGCTGTGTTGAACCTCATTAGGTTTTCATGGGCCCACTTCTCCAGCCTGTCCAGGTCCCTCTGGATGGCATCCCTTCCCTCTTGTATCAACTGCACCACTCAGCTTGGTGTCATCTGCAAACTTGCTGAGGGTGCACTCAATTCCGTTGTCTATGTCATTGATAAAGATGTTGAAGAGCACCGGACCCAAGACCGACCCCTGAATGACACCACTTGTGACTGGCCTCCACCCAGACGTAGAACTGTTAACCACAACCCTTTGGCTGTGACCAGCCAACCAATTCTTTATCCACGTAACAGTCCATCTGTCACATCCATACCTCTCCAATTTAGAGAGAAGAACTTGGCTTTGCTCAAGACCAGGTAGATGATACCCATCACCCTTCCTTTGTCCACCGATGCCGTCACTCCATCATAGAAGGCTACCAGATTGGTTAGGCAAGATCTGCCTTTGGTGAAGCCGTGCTGGCTGTCTCGGATCACCTCTTTATCTCGTGCATGCCTTAACACGTCTTCCAGGAGGATCTGCTCCAATATCTTCCCAGGCACAGAGGTGAGGCTCACCGGCCTGTAGTTCCCTAGGTCTTCCTTTCTCCCTTTCTTAAAAATGGGAGTAATGGTTCCCTTTTTCCAGTGTCCGGGGACTTCACCCAACAGCCATGATTTTTGGAGTTGGAGAGCGGCTCGGCAACCACACCAGCCATCTCTCTCTGCACCCTGGGATGCATACCATCTGGCCCCACGGACTTACTATACACATCCAGTTTCCTGAGGCTTGTACCACTGTCACGGTGAGAAGGAATCTGCTCCTCTCACTCTCTCCTCGAGGTTTGGGGTCCCGACAGACATAGGAAACTTGACCACCAGTGAAGATTGAGGCAAAGCACTTACTGAGTACCTCAGCTTTTTCCATATCTGAGGAAGCCAGTTCTCCCGTCTCATATATCAGAGGGGGAACACTCTCCTTGGCCTGTCTTCTCCTGCCTATGTATCTCTAGAACCCCTTCTTGTTATTCTTCACACCCCTTGCCAAGTTCAGCTCCATCTGTGCCTTGGCTTTCCTGATCCCATCTCTACACATCCAGACGACACCCCTGTATTCCTCCCAGGCTACACAACCCTGCTTCCACTTTCTGTACATTTCCCTCTTTTCCCTCAGTTTAAGCTGCGGGTCCTTGCTCAGCCATGCCGGTCTCTTGCCTTCTCTGCTCGATTTCTTCTGCTGGGGGATGGAGAGCTCTAGTGCTCTCAGAAGGGTGCCTTATTTTTGGCATAGCAGGGAAAATTTTAGATTCATTTCAGGTTGGAGGTGAAGCCTCTGCCATTCTGAGTTGCTTCAGTCTTTCCTCTGGATTTCTTTCTGCTTTTGGAAAGACCTTTCTGACCCCATTTTCTGGGGGTGGGTTATTAGTTCTTTTCTTCATCTGATATTTAAAATTAATGGAAGTTGGACATTCAAAACATGGGAGAGACTGAACATTAAAAGTG
Source organism: Anas acuta (assembly GCF_963932015.1). Taxonomy (NCBI): domain Eukaryota; kingdom Metazoa; phylum Chordata; class Aves; order Anseriformes; family Anatidae; genus Anas; species Anas acuta. The sequence goes on from NC_088979.1 coordinate 125,394,478, forward strand.
GAGTGAGTTTGCAGTAAGGCTGGTTACATATTTGTCTCTAGTCTTGTTCTACCACATTGAAGGCTTTGTATTTTAAGTTTGAAACATTTGATGTTTATGACTGTGCATCTGGGGTTGAGGGGGACCCCAGCACTCAGTATTTGTAAGGCTCTCAGTGTAGATGGGCTCTGGATAGATGATATAAAAGGACAGAGATCTGATGTAAGGAGGTTTTCTGTCAGTTGAGTCATGCTTTATATTTTTAAAAGTATAAAAAAGTTTGAAGTGCAAGCAGGAGGGAGATGGGTATAGGATGAAGTTCTTTTTATGACAAGGAAACTGTTACTTCTACCCTCTTCAAGAAACCATGCACTGCAACTGATGTTCACAGAACTGTTAAGCTACTGCTATGAGAAGAGGAAGAGCATGCTCCTCTTGTTAGATTTGAGTTTACTTTTTCTCTTACTGTGGCTCTGGTAACTCCGGAGCAGCTGTAACTCACTAGTGTTTGCTTGGGTCAGGTCCCTGCTGCTTTTGTCATCTAAAGCATGTCAGTTCAGCACTAGTCACATATACCCATGTTCATAAGGGGAGAGAGAGATAGGGGGAGAGAACGGTTCTTAATTCAGATCTCAAGTAACCATTTTGTAGGTTTTAATTCTTGATCAGTTACTGAGCTTTGGATGGTCACATCTGTGATTTCTAGATAGATTACTTTCCCTTTCTTTCTCTCCACTACTTTTTTCTTAGACTTGCGTCATGCTTTGACATATTAACATGATTATGATACTTTATTTGGGAGTGCCAATCTGTGTCTTCAGAGTATTCATAGTTTGTTAAAACATTGACTTTCTAAGATCATTACAATTGTGTACAAATTATTTATCCTTCTCATCTTGGAACGGCCCTGGTGACATTTTGAATTGGCTTTGGTGACATTTTGAAATAGTTTGGTTTTCAGTTCATGTTTATTTTTTTTTTCTAGAAAGTGTATTATCAGTACAAGACATGAGAGGTGTATCAACGCATTTCTGATTCACACAATGTTCAACTGTCAGAACATTATATTAATTTGACATTCAGATTCAGTGCATGTTATCTGAATATCTTTCTAAACTAATTATCTTATCTAAGATCCCTAGTACAAAAAGAGAAAAGCTAATCCAAAGAAAATAATACAGAGCCCTCTATAAATAAACAGAATCTATAAGCATTAGGGCTGTATTCCTGAGTATTCCCACTGCTTTATGTTATTATTTCTGACTAGTCTTTTTTGGTCATATCCTGCTCTGTATGATACATATTCTCAGCAAACATAGAGAGGTGCCTGCTTGTTTGTCACGCTGGTTCTATACTTAGATCAAACTTTTTTATTTTTTATTTTTTATGGCTACATAATGAACAAAACTTAAGAATTCCTCTGGGGTAAAAAATGAATGTCATTGCTGGCTTGATTATTAATTCAGAATAATTGCCTCATCTGATTCACTGTATACCCATGAGCGTTGTTGCTAGCACAAAAGAAGGAGCACTGTGAAGAGGGTGAGTGTGAGTCCTAGGACCACTTCTTACAAATGACAGTGCAAACACAACTCTTAAAACTTTGCAATTGTAGTGTTGAGTGGAAAACAGAAGAAAGTATTTCATAACATAAATGCAGACCATTACCAAAAGGAATGGTTCTCTTTTTCCTGTACACATTGTGTCCCTGTTGCTTCCCTTGCAGTTTAGTGTTTCATGACTACTTTAGTGAGTTAAGTTAGCTAGATGTTTAAATACAAAAAGAATCTATCTTTATTTCCTCTTTTCCCCCTCATTTTCCTCCACCCTTCAAAGCTGTATCTCTACAATTTGGAGATCAAGATGTCATGTGGAACCACATCAGAGGCCTTACAGAAGTCCAGCAGAGTAGGGGAGGAAAACCCAACAAGTTGATAAAGCAAATGGAAAACTGCTATGTTAGAATTTCTTTTAACTACCTTTCATACAGTTTCTTAAATGTCACTTTTTCCCATGCTGCCTTTTTGTATTTTGCATTTGTACTTCTCTACTAGTCAAGTAGCTTTCCTCTCTTTTACAGATGGAACGAAAAGTTAAAATATACTAAAATATACTAAATGCTTTTGATTTTTTTCCTTACAATTTAGACTATCTTGTTTTAAATGAGATTCCTTCAAGAAAGCTAAAGTTACTTTAACCATGCTGCGGAAAGCTAGGCAGTAGCAGCAACTGATGAAGCTTGTGTTATTAATCCAAATAATAGTGTCTAAAGTCCTGGTCTACCTCAGAAGTCATCTGAAATATTTTAAGCATCAGAAAACTGTAAGATGACACTGCCCATGGAAGAAGTAGAGGAAAGCCTTCTCTATTCTTAACTACATATTGTTGTCTATGCACTGCCTTCTCTTTTTTGTGGGTTCAGGTCAATTGGTAGATGTGGAAATACTTTCACAGGTGACATGCAGAAGCATTTGTGGATTTGGAACCAGCAGCTGCAACAGCAAAAGAGCCGGGCTTTCTTTTGGTAGCTGTTTGAGCACAAAAAGTCATGAACAGTTCTCTGCAAATTTAGCAGGCCAACCCAACTCACTGACAGGATCAGACGAGCACCAGAAATACCGAGCAAATGAGAGTGGAATGTATGGTCAGAATAGACAGTAGTGAGACTGCTTGTTTTTGTTTCAGTGACTGTTGTCTCAGCTGTCTTGTACAACCTCACCCTAAATTTAAAATTTCACACTTCCAGTTGCTCAAAGTAGTTGTGTTGCTTGTCATCTCACCATGCCTTGTTAATTATGTTGATAACAGCAACTATGAAGCTGTGTAAACTGAAAACTTTTTTTTTTCCTCCCATAAAATGAGTTGCTTGTCGATTACCGTCACCAGGCCAAAGGAGAGATGATGCAAGCACATTGCTGGTAGCGTGGTAAAAGGCAACATTGTCCCCATGTATGTCAGCGCTGGCTTACGTCAGATCATGAAACCCAAGTTTTTTTTTTTACATGCAAAAACAACAAAAAGGCATTTGCAGTGCAGTTGCTAGGTAGGCATTTGTAAGGGCATATAATGAGTGAGGGCTGGATATCTAAGTCCTGTTTATGAGCCTGATCTTCTTTTTAATAAGGAGAATCACTTTCTTCATTATGAGCTTTGAAGGGAAATCTGATAGACAAAGACAATCTAATGATAGTTTGTGAAGTGGCTATATTGCATGTGTGTATGTTCACGCATTCATATACTTGTATAAGAATAGGGAAAGCTTTTTACACTATTCAAATTAAAATGCACTCACCGAGTCATTAACTTGAGCTGTGAGAGACTTGCTTCCAGTGTAATTAAAGTAATTAAAAACTTTGATCAAAACTCATTTTTAATTTCAATATATTCAAAATTATCTCAACATAAATATATATTTTTTGAGTTTTGCTATGGAAAATACTTAAATTCTTCTAACTTTGCTCAGGAACAAATTAGAAACAGAATTTAACTTTTCAAGGTATTTGAAATAATACTGTTGTTTGTTTAGCGATCAAATCTTTTGATTCTTCTTTGCATTTTTGTTTTTTATATTTTTTTTACAACACTCTATTTAAAAATCCATCTTAACAGTTATATCACTAAAGCATCCATATATGGGAATCTGGCTAAAATGTTGTGTGTTTCTATCTTTACTTGTTCAAATGCCTTTTGAGTGTTTTCTGGAAATGTATCTTTGTTGTTGTTGATGGAAAGTTTTTCTTAAATATGTGAATGTTTACATAATATAATAGTTATAGCTGAGGCTTTAACATGATTTTAGTATAGTTTCTATGTTTGTATTCCTACCATAAAATGCATTTTGAGAGCAAGATGGTGGTCTAGAATGAATTTATGTTTATAATATACCTTTTTACAGTATATGTCTTTATATTTGGGTCCATTCACTTCATATTTATGCATGACTCCAAAGAAGTGCTTGTGGTTTGGGACTATAAGCAGTGTATTGTTACTAGAAATGTAGTTCAGAAACACAGATCTAGCCATAACCAGTTTACTTAGTATTAATGAGGTATACATACCGGCATCTGACCTGTTTCTCCCTCGTATTGAAAAGATTGCTGTATCCAGAATGGCCACAATCGCTTTGAGTGTCATTCTCCTTCCCAAGTTTTTCAACATTTTCAACAGCACAGGCATTTCTAAGAATGATTCTGTGTTCTTTCTTGGGAAGGTAGGAGATACTCCGAGTCAAGGAAGGGGCGTGAAATAAAATTGTTCAATTTAGGTTCCTGCTTTCTTTCTGTTTGGAGTTGTAGTTGTGCTCTTAGCTGCTATCTTCAGGTTAAGGACTAGTTTAAATAAAATTGCATGTAAAGTGCTATACTTCACTAAGCATTACCCATTTTGTGGACTTCTATCCTGCTTGTAGTCATTTTATAAGATTGATATGTAAGGTTAAGTCAACAGATTAAAGCAAGCTTTTGATGTACACAATGGCATTTTGTTAATGCTCTTGTTAATTATGTCTAAATACTACCACTCTCTTGGCAGAATTTGTGTTCAAAGTATGTGGAGTTTTATGAATTTTAGAGATACAGTTATGTGTTTGTTGGTTTTTTTTTGAGGTTGGTGAGTAAATATGTGTTTTGTTATTGCCAGTAATCTACTGCTAGAGATACAGTTTGGGGTAATTCCTTTTTGAATTTTTATATAGCAATTAGGATGAAACACATTTAACTATCTTCAACTAAACTGTAAGTAATTATTAAACATTTCAGAATTTTAACACAAATATTATGCGGTGTCTTGTGGCTGACAGATATTGGGAGGATGAATGAACCAGAAATAGCAATGCACTGTTTTGAGAACAAGAGTGAGTCAAGGCTTGTAGGAAAATTCAGTGATTCTTGTTACAACAACCGATTAATTGGGAAAAACAGGTAGCAGAAAGCGATGTCCTCTTATTTTGAGGAACAGTTTGTGTGCTGGAAGGCTAGCCTGTTTTTCCCAGCTGGGTAAGTTGAAATCATAATAGCCTGCTTGCTGAATGTCTGTTCATTTGGGAAACATTAACAAATCTGCGGATGTCTGGATGAATAAACTGGTATAGTGAAGTTGAGAGAGCCTGGAGACTTTCAGGTTAGCATACAGATCTCTGAGGATTTTTCCTCAGTGTAATTTTTTGGGAAGTTCTCAGTCCATGTTATCTCCCATTGGGAATGTGATGGAGCTGGTGTATGTTTCATTTTTTTGAAAATGTAATTCAAACTTTTTTTTTTTTTTGGAATGTTGCATGCGCAATGACCATGTATTATTCCAGTTGTATGCTACTGCTGTTAGAAATGTATTCTACATACTGGATCCATCTGAATACTGAAACAGTTCTTTTCTGCTTCTTTTTTGAATTATGGTTTTGATTATGGAAACCTCTTTACTGTATTTTTTTTTTTTACATACATAGAAGTTAATGTATTTTTTTGCTGAGAAAGTTCTTTTCTCTTATGCCATTGTCCTTTGGGTTTCTTCAGGCCATGGCTTCTGACATTTCCAGCTAATTCAGTCTTTTTATCTGTGATAGTGTATCAGTTAATACTGATGATTTAAATTGCATAAAAATAGAAGCTTGATACCAGTAAGTTGATTTACTGGAAGTCTATCCAGTTCTCCTTGTGCATGTGCATTGAATACTTTACGCACTTAGCTTTTAAAGAATTTAACCAAGCTATGATCTCTACAGTCATGGTATACTTGAAGACCTGAATTTGGGTGCTGGGTACTTCATGGTCTTGGTGAGTCAGTTTGCTTTTTTTTTTGACTGTTTTCCAAAACAATGATTTGGAATGAAAATACTTAAAACCAACTTATTTGATATTACTGAGATTTATATTTTGTATAAAATACTGAATGTTTGCCATAATGAGAGGCATAAAACCTTTAATTATTTCTTATGTCCTTAGCAAATCTTAGAGGTTTTAGACCCATCCCCTGAAACCATATTCCCTCTGTGAACATATGCACCGTTTCAGCTGAAAATACAGCTGTTCATAACATGAGATAACGTGAGATGTTGCTTTGCATTAGCTATTAACCTGTTGATGAACTGATTCTTGTAGAATTTGGAAGGGATTTGTGTAGCATGCAAAACTAAATTGAGTTTCAGAAATGACTAGTAATTTAAAATGCTGCTTGGGTGCGAGTTAAAATGTTCAGAAGCTGCACACTGTTACTTAAAATCTTGATCCTTCATAGCCATTCATCAATGTGAAAGTGCTGCTTAGAGTTTCTAAAGCACAGGAAGAAAGTAGGTTAACCTAAATGGATAGGTGAACACTGACGCTTATGGATTGTAATAGGCATGAGGCTGCAGTTCAGGAATTTATGTACTCTGTCTGTGGATGTGATTGACTTGCAGAAGTGTGTTTGACTTGCAAGCTTTACAGGATATCATTAATGTGTTTGTGCACTTAGCTTGTCCCAGTTGCGTAGTGAGATTCATTGTGAAACCTCTTCACTGAGGCTTAAGGTCAAGCATTTGGCCTTGTGTATTTGCTGTAGGGTGGGAACAAGCACATAGACAGCTTAGGAGTCTTAGTTGACAGGCAGCAACTTGTTAAGTCACAGTAACTCAGTTTTGTTTGCATGTCTATTTTGAGGCATTTCATTTGGAATGTGTGCCACCTAAATGATAACTCTTAAAAATGAGGTTTTATAATTGAGAAATGTAACTGAATTGAATTTTCATGAAAGAAGTTGGTGTAGTGGGTTTATGTGGCAGGGGTCATAGGGGTGGCTTCTGTGAGAAGAATACAGAAGCTGCCCCATGTTAGATAAGGGGCCTGCTGCTGGCCAGAGCCAAGCCAGTAAGTGATGCTGTTTGCACCTCTGTGAGAGCACTTTTAAGAAAGGGAAAAAAAACCTGCTGGGAACAGCAGCTGGGAGAGAGAGAGGAGTGAGGAATGGCCCTGCAGACACCAAGGTCAGTGAAGGAGAGGGAGAGAGGTGCTCCAGGCACTGGAGCAGAAGTCCCCTGCGGCCTGTGGTGAGGACCATGGTGGAGCAGGCTGTCCCCCTGCAGCCCGTGGAGTACCACAGCAGAGCAGATCTCCACGCTGCAGCCCATAGAGGAGCCCCCAGTGGAGCAAGGTGGCCCTGCACTGGCAGAGGCTGTGGCCTGTGGAGGACCCCTGCTGGAGCAGATTCCCAGCCAGAGCTACAGCCCGTGGAGAGGAGCCCACGCAGGAGCAGGGGGTCTGGGGGGAGCTGCCGCCCACCCGTGGGGGACCCGTGCTGGAGCAGTTTGCTCCTGGGGGATGGATGGATGGACCCCGTGGGACGGAGCCGTGTGGGAGCAGTGCTTGAAGAGCTGCTGCCTGTGGGCAGCCCCTGCAGGCTCAGATCAGGAAGGATGGCATCCCATGGGAGGGACCCCACGGGGAGCAGGGGATGAGAGTGACCGAGAAGGAGCGGCGGAGATGAAGTGCCATAGACTGACCATAACCCCCATTGCCCCCTTCCCCTGCATCCCTTGGGGGGAGGAGGTGGAAGAGGGCGGATAGGGGGAAGGCATTTTTGTTTTGTTTCCTCTGTTTCTCACTTCTCTAGCTTGCTAGTAATAGGCAATAAATCTTACTATCTCCCTACTCTGAGTCTGTTTTGCCCATCACAATAATTGTTGAGCTATCTCCCCGTCTTTATCTCAACCCTTGAGCCCTTTGTGTCGTATTTTCTCCCCTTTTCCCTTTGAGGAGGGGCAGTGAGAGAGCAGCCGTGGTGGACTCAGCTGCCCACCCGAGTAAAACCACCACAGTTGTCATAGACAGGAAGACATAAGCTACTAAAAAAAGTCTGCATGTGTGAATGAGGACTGAGGAATTCCAGAGTTACTTTTTATTTTTATTTTTTAAAGTATGTGCATCCACCCTAAAATTCTACTAAATCAGCCTGTAGAGAGGAAGGAAACTGTTGTCCTCTAGATAAGTGCTATGCAAATAGGCTGCACTGTATTAGATGTTACTGTCTCAAGGACTTTCTTAGGCTATAGATAAATGTCTCCTGACTTCACTGGTAGCAGCAGCAGAAGTTTCTGCCTCTTTCTTCTATCTTCGCTGGAGTTTAATGTTGCATCTGTTTTCTGTGGACTTCAGAGATTCCAGTGGTGGCTTCTAATCTGTTTGGATCACAGGAAAACTCTTCAGTAGAGACCAGGTGCTTTATACTTCAAGCTCACCTGCTACTCTTCGAGAGTGACAAGCAGCAGGACCAGTTGGGCCAGCTGATGAGGAATCGTGTACTTACCTGCTCAGTTATCATGAGTTGCTTTGAGCTGTATTTGAGAGAAACTTGAGGCTTACTGGCTTTATCTGAAGGACATAGTGTAACCTGGTTAAGTTCACTCCCTGGTTAAGTTCACTCCCAGGTGATTACAATTCTTATTGCAATAACTCCTTTTGCACTTTGGTCTGAATGCTGTGATATTTGCAGTATAATGTTAAGGGCCTGTCATATGTAGTTTTGGAAACATCTCACAGAGGAAACCCAAGGAAAGCTGGTAGTGAGTGGAAGAAAAGGTCTTGTTCAAGCACAGATTTTACATTTGTTGTTATAGTATGATATTCCAGCTCAGGATTCCTCTGTCTCATAGGGCCAAAGAATACCCAAAATGTTTTACGATAACTTGAGAAATTGTCTTCCAAGCAGTGTAAAATGGATGTTGGTAAAGTTAATGATATTGGAGAATCAGTGAAATCTCCCTTTCCTTGCTGTTGTTATTGGTACTTCAAAGGACTCTACAGCTGTCCGTGTTTTCTATGTCTGCAATGTCATGAGCATCCATTGAGAAAGCCAATGAATGGACCAAGCTGTTATTTGTTGAGGTACTTGCACATGGTCTGAACATCTGCCTTCTGCTTGTTTGTGAATTTGGTTCATTGTCTGCAGGCGACTATGAATGTAACTCACTACTACTCCTCTGGGACTGGAACGGTGCTATTACTACAAAGGACAGAGAGCTCATCTCCATTTAAAAAAAAAAAAAAAAGAAAAAAGAAAAGATTAATCCCACTGTAGCCTATCTTTAAAAAAAAAAAAAACAACAACAAAAACAAACACTAACTTTCTTCATCTTTTTTGTGTACAAGAATTAGTTCTTTGGAAAAGAAATTAATTGTATGCATTGATATTTTCTGTGTTACAAGTTTCAGTGTATCATAGTGAATAAATATTATTTTATCAGCCACTCAGCAATAATGACCATTAACTGCTGGATCTTGGATGGAATGCTGAATACAAGCTTGTTTTTCAAAATGGCAGAATCTGGCTCCTTTTTACTGTAATAAAGCTGCTTCTGTTTGCAGCACTGTGTTGCTGGGAGACTGCAGCTAATTTTTGTGGCGCATGTCAGTAGTGGTGACTCAAATTATACATTTCATTGAGTAGCTCTTCTCTTTGTTTGTAAACTGTCTTCTATTAAGGGAGAGAAAAAAGTGTTCTGGTGAAAAGAGAAAATGTTTGAATTGGGAACAAAAGCTCAGATTATTCTGTTGATAACATCACTGTACATCCAATGTCACTCCAGGGGGAGTGGTGACCTGACTGAATTTGAACCAGTCCGATAGTCAAGTTTAATCCAGGTATTCAGGAGAATATCCTATCAGGCATATGCATCACTTCTGTTTGCTTTTTCAAACTCAGTTGTGCAGAATTTCAGCATGTGGTATGACTGTAAAGAAGAATAACAAAACAGACTCTGAGATTATATGAATTAGTAAACTGTAGTTTTGGCTCACAGAAGAGATGTACAGTGGCAATCTTTGAGGTCTGTAGAAAATATAGTCCTTTCTAAAATGGGTTGTTGCACAGCTTGCACGTAGATCAGGACATGCATGCAATTGCAGTGGCAAAAAGGGGGTGTAGTTGGATGTAAACCTAAATGTATTTGCTACATGTGTGAAATGGAATCTGAATGACAAGTTAAAATCTTTTGCTTGCCAAATCAGTACTCTTTTTCTGACTAAAGGAGATCATAGTCTATTTACTGATATTCACATTCTGCTCAGACTTCTATCAGTCTTTTGTTTTTATTCTTGCTTGAGATGCTTCTATAAAATGGTTGTGTGTGCATCTGAAGCCTGCTTGTTTAAACACGCAAGTCATGTCAGCTGCAATGCGGCAGTGCTTGGTGCTAATGAGGTGAGCAGCCAGAGCACCCGTCTGCTTATGTTCTCTCATCTCTGTACAATTATGGCAATGGGTACTGAAAAAAAAGGATTTGTGTTGGATATGGCTTTGTTTTGGCCTTTCCAGAGTATGGTTCTATGCTCTCCTGAGGGCTGGACAGCATATTTCTACTTCTGTTTGGGGAGTTAGGTGGTTACTTCATTATATTTAATGCAAGCTCTAAAATACAGCCTGGCTGGGAGAAGAAAACCAAATAGGAAGTACAGAGAGGAATTCTCACCCCGAACACACACATTAATTCAAATGCACCTTTAAATGAAAATTAAATGAAAATATATTGCCTGACAATATGTGTGTCTACAGATTGAGTAGATGCAAGTTTGTATTTGTAAAGTAACATCTTTGGAATAGAACTAAACAGATAATTAATATGGGCTAGATCTGAAGGAGCAGGCCTTTCGTAGGCACAGAAATGCAGATGAACTGTGATTTCTCAATTCACTTTTTCTTTTTAACCCTTAAGGTGCTGACAGCAGTGTCAACTGTGTATTTTACATTGTAGTCGGATGGTTTTAGTTTGAACATAAGGTGAATAAAGCGAATATTGAATATGTCTTGTCTGTTCTCATTTTCAGCTGCCAGACTGTCTTCATCAAGCTTGATGCCTTCCCAACTGATCCTATCATATTTCCATTCCTGCAACTTTTCTTCCCATGTTTCTTTTTCAGAGACATTGTCTGTAAAACTATAGATCATGACTAAGGGATATGTTGGTCGTGGTGACAAAGCTGGCTTTCCTTCTGATTCCTGTCTTAATGCCACAGGGTGCTGCCCTGTTAGCTGATAAAATTATTTCTGAGTATTATTATATATCAGATTGTTGATATGGGTCATGTTAAAAATACTGCTATTTTTTAAGGGTCATATCTAGCCTCAGTTACTTTGGCAATTGTTGTGCAACGTGATGCCAAAATCAGAGGGATTGATACAACTGGGACTGGGAAAGTTATATACTGTGTCATGTAGGCAAGAAATGTTTGTGAGAGGCAGAGACTTCCTGAGGTATTGTTACTGCCCATGTCAATGTAGTGTGCAGCTAACACACATAGAAAGGATGACATGTCAACCTAGAAAGTCTTTAATCTTGGGAAGAAGCCCAAGATTATGTGCCCTCATACAATGTTCTTTGCCTAGTCCTAGTTTTAAGTAGGCTAACAGTAACATACATGAAACAGTACAACTGACAAGATGCGTTTTAGTAAGAGTTGTGTTGTTCTAATGCTCATTGTTGGTATCTGATGTAATTAGGTATAGGGCAGTATTTCTTTGCGTGTTTACATCTTCCTGAAAACCTTGTAGTTGATTGGAATGTTCTTATTTTCCTTCTTTAGGTCTCCGGGTGAACGGTGAGCTTATTACTGCTTACCCACAGGTGGTGGTTGTGCGTGTACCAACACCTTGGGTCCAAAGTGACAGTGATATCACAGTCCTTCGCCACCTAGAGAAGATGGGTTGTCGATTGATGAATCGTCCCCAAGCCATCCTCAACTGTGTCAATAAGTTCTGGACCTTTCAAGAACTTGCTGGTCATGGTGTACCCCTCCCAGACACCTTTTCATATGGTAAGGCTTTGGGATCAAAAGGATAGCATAGCTGCCTACAATAATCTGTGCAAGTAGTGTGAGGCTAGTTCCACAGATAAGTGTTCAGTAACCAGAACAAGAAAAAAAGTTATGAAACTCAAGCTTCTGGTTTTGGCTATATTGATTTCCTGTGATGCTTTATGAAAAATATATTAATTATACCTCAAATTCCCAAAGCAGCTAAATTTGGTTGTTACTGCTAAAACATTTTGAACTCTTTTCCAATTGCCCAAAACAACAGACAGGAACTCAAGGAACTAAATGTCACAAGATATTGTCAGAATCTACACTTCAGTAACATCTGAAAATAGATAAAAATTCTATATAACTAAAAATATCTGCAAATATATTAGTTATTATAAAAGGACAGAAACAGCACAGGCTCTTGTGTTCAACTATTAACAGTTCTTTGGTGTTTGCTTTCCCTCCAGAATTCCCTCCATCAGTTAATTACTGATATTCCTTGTTCCTGCCTCTGGAATCTATGGCTTCTGACAGAGCGCTAAATTAGAAGAACCATTTGACTGAGCTACCCCAATACTTTTTCTGATTTTACTTATAATATGTTAAAGAATGGAAGATGCCTCTTAACTTTACTTTCCTTCTTGGGAAACACCAGTGCTTTCCTTTCCTTTGTGCAGTTACACTGACAGACTTCTGCAATGGGAACTTGACAAAAACATCAGTCAAATATTTTCATCAATTAGTGTGAAAATACATTTGAGAAGAACATCCTTTCTTTGTAGAGGCAGTTGCTCAAGATCTTTGAGAATGGAATGAATTTTTAATTTTTGTTGGGAAAGGGAAACCACAAATTATGGGGTAGTTGGAGAACATCTCTGTTTCTTTGTAACTCCATGACATTTCTTTTAATGCCTCTCTCTAGAATTTGACAGAAGCATAGCCTTCCTTTTTTACACAAGTATCAAATTGTTAGTAAGATCTGGCTTTGCCAGCAGCATGTGCTGAACTGCATGTTGTTCTGTGACATGCATTAAAACCTGTGTTAGGATAGTGATGGTTACTTCTGGCTTTCTGACCAATGGCTTGACTTCTGCATTTTACTGCACGTCTTTAGAGGAGTCTCATCCCTTTGTCTGCTGACTTTTATTGTATTTCTTGTACTATGGTCAGCCTTCTGTGAATCAAACAAATAAAATTAAAACATCAACCATTGTCAATGGTCATTAAAAGCTGCCCCCTACTATTCTTACAGATGCAATAAAAGAAAAAGGTTTAAATAGTACTTCAGGAAATAGGGAGAATGAAATAAAGGAGACTTAAGCCTTGGGAAAGGGGGAGGTAGAGTTCCAAGATATGGGTTGTTGCTGCTGTCTGGATTATGCCTTGTCTTTGTATTCCATGCTGTTTTCCTTGTTAGTAGTTTGGATGGAACTGTTCCTGGTGTTATGTCCATTGTATTTTCCTGCAAGACATTTGAAAAAGCAGGAGCTTTTAAGGTAATAGGGCTAAACTGGAACCAGATGGTAGAATTGGGGCATTCAGATTTCAAACACTGGGCTGAGCCTTTTGGGGTTGTGATCAATTGCCCTTTGTCAATTTATTTCTTTCATTCCAAATTATATAGGAATAAGTATTGCACAAGTTACAAACGTGACAAAGTCTGACAGTACTCTATGACCAAGTTCTTCTTAATTGTTAATTTTTTCCTCATTATCTAAGTTGGAAGGGTGGGAGGAATGCATGGCAATTACCACCCCAATTTGGCCACATCAGGCTGGTGGCACATAATATTGTTGGTTTTCTTTTGCCAGGTGGTCATGAGAATTTTGCCAAAATGATTGATGAGGCGGAAGTGCTGGAGTTCCCTATGGTGGTGAAGAACACGCGGGGTCACCGAGGTGGGTGTGAGGTCAGAGGTGAGGGCAAGGAATATTGTTAGCAGCACTCTTTAAGATTTTGTCTTGTCAATAGGTAATAGTTAAGGAGGTCTTCTGTTAGGTGTTGAACTTTTTTTGCAGTACTTCTAAATTCTCTTACCCTCAAACTTCTCAATATTGAGAGGGCTGCACACTGGAAAGCAGTTTTAATAGAACATAGTCTTGGAATAGCAGGAGGGCTAGGGGTTCAAAAGAATGGTGCACTGATGACTTTTGTGAGGAAAGCGAACTGGATTAGTGGAAGGTCTGGCCTTAGGGATGCAGAGAGAAGCCTACATGGATTTTAGGGATGATTCTAAATAGGTGTAAGAAATAAAATGTTAGTTCATTGAATCTTAATTTGACTTTTCTTTCTAATTGAGTTTGTCAGTAATTAGGATTCTGGTTTAAATACAATCTCATATACTGTTTGCCAAATGGGATTGATTCTTCCCCTCCCCCCAAAAAACTCTGACTGCTAGTGATAGTGCAGAAGGTTCAGATGAAATTTTTCTGTCATTGTTTTTTTTTTTTTTTTTTTTTTTTTTTTTAGGTGTTGAAATAAAAAGTGTTGAACTACGTTGCTTTAGTTTAATGGTAGATAGTGATCTACTAAAGGAAACCAAGTTCAAAATTATTTACACAGGAGGTCACTGGTTTTAAAACCAATTTAATAAATACTACCAGTAAAAAGAGTCTGAAACGGATGTTTCACCACATAAGCCAGGAGTTACCATAAACAAACTGAAACATTTAGAAAAAGCCACTTCTTCCTTCTCATTGTCCCCATCTTTGTTCCCACACTGTACTGCTCTGGTGCATCTCTTCTGCTGACATGAGTGTTTCTGTAACCGGATAGTAAAAGGATTCAGGAACAGATCTTAGCTAAATCTAGACTGGTTATGTTTACTTGGATGAATTCCTTGCTTGAATTATCATTTACTTCCACAATTTCCTGTATTGATGTAATGGAAGAGTGAGAGCAAAAGGCTGGGGCAGAGGAAGATTTTGGCAGTGATACCTGTTTATGTGGTCTTAAAGTGCTTGCAGAGCTATGAAGCAAAGTTGGGGCTTGTCTTTGTAGTAAGCTCAGTTTGACAAATGTGGATTTACTGAGACACTGGACTTGACTTGATTTTACCTCTTGTTAAGATCTAGAAGTGTAGAGTTTGCAGCTATTGACTTTCTTTTCCATTTTTAGCCAGAATTCATGTCCTGGGCTGCATTAGGCAAAGTATTGCCAGCAGGTTGAGGGAGGTGTCTCTTCCCCTCTATTCAGCCCTGGTCAGGCCACACCTGGAGTGATGGTTCCAGTGCTGGGCTACCCAATTCAAGAGCAACATGGAGCTACTGAAGAGTCCAGTGAATGGCCACAAAGATGATTAAGAGACTGGAGTATCTCTTCCGTGAGGGAACACTGGGAGAGCTGGGACTGTTCAGCCTAGAGAAAAGGCTCAGGGGAATCATATTGATGTGATTAAATACCTGAAGGGAGTGTGCAAAGAGGATGGAGACAAGCTCTTTTCAATGGAACCCAGTGCCAGGACAAGAGGCCATGGGAACAAATGTAAACACAAGAAGTCCCTCTAAACATCAGAAAACACTTCACTGTGAGGGAGACTGAGAGCACTGGCACAGGTTGCCCAGAGGTTGTGGAGATGCTCAAATGTTGTGTGGGCGCTGTGCTGCACATCCTGCTCTAGGTGCACCTGCTTGAGTAAGGGATTGGACTGGATGACCTCCAGAGGTTCTTAAAACATCCATTGATTCTGTGCTTCTGTTTACAAGTTTTTCTGTAGAGCACTTTAAATTCCATGAGTTTTAATGCAAATTTATCATAGTGCATGCCCTTTCACATTAAGAGAGTTGGGGAAACCTTTTCAAATTAATTAAAGAGCAGCCATTTGCAAATGATATTTAGAAAATGAGGCAAACATGGTCATAGATGCTGCTTGATGAATAAAAGTCATGTTCTTCTAAGTCCATTTTCTGCACAGTTAATGCTGCTTCTGCAAATGTGCCAATATTATTTTTGCCAAGATGTCATGGTGCAGCATAATTACCAAGAATTAAGTAGTTCCCCTCCAAGGAGTCATTCTTCCTGTCCAGTTTTAGGAATACAGTAGGATTATTAAGTGCCTGTAGGAGATTTAGAGGTTGGTATGGGAGAGATCACATGGAGGAATTTGTTTTTTTTTTTGTGTCATGATTTTAAGTATACATTCTGCTGCTGTTTGTTATGAGAGATTCTATGTTCCTCAAGCAGCATTTTGTGTTAGACAGAACCTTAAACCCTGAGGAAGCAGAGGCTGTCCCAGGTGGACTTTGGAGCACTTGCTGGAATGGAATTCTTAGCACGTTGTTTCTCCTATTCTGCTGCATTTCTGTTACTTTAATTAAGATAGGCAGTTCATCAATTGTTTTTTGAATTCTGTTAACATTTCAGCATTGTTAACACTGCAGCATAAATGAGTGACAATTCTGCCACAAAAAATCAGTGCAGCCTTATTGCAAAATTTAAGTCTAATACAACATAAATGGGTCTTAAAGTGGGAGAGGAGTTGAGAGAAGTGGCTGAAGATGGAAACAGATACGTTCTTGTGAGACTAAAAAGAGATGGAAAGGGTAGAATCTTTCAGGAATGCTTTTCATTAGTACTAGTAAAATTGGAAGAGAAGAGAGAAGTCTTTGGTGTGCTTTAGAAATGAAGGGGAATGAAATGACAAAAATCCTTAGGATGTTTACTTGCAAAAAAGCCGGTGATTTTAAATTCTAAACAGTTTCTTCAAAACTGCAGTACATACCATTCACTTTTATGTTTTATGGAATATTTTGCTAAATTGATTTCATATACTTTGGAGTCTAGTGTTTTGTTCTGAACTTAGTTACTGTACTGCACAGCCTCATTCTGGAGTTGTGAGTTCTTAGAAGTACTGGGAAGAGCAGTTGTCAGCAACTTCCCAAGAGTTAAATAGCTTTGCAGTGGTGTACTAATGACGTAAGAGTTCCTAACAGCCTATTCTTTAACAGTTTCATGCAAATAGTTTCTGTGCATCAAACTTACAGTCCGTGAATCTAGTCTTTTTAGATGAATAGCTCCATGCTATTAGTTATTTACTGCTCTTGTGTTTTTTTTTTTTTTTTTTTCTTTCTTCTCTCATTAGGACTTGTATCAGAACGATTTGAAATTACAAAACTGCCTCCTTTATCTAAAGCAAAGGTGTTTTTTTTTTTTTAATAATTTTATTTTAATACTGTTCTCATGGCTCCTCAACTCTTTCAGTACTTGAACACTTAGAAGCACTGAAGCAGTGGAACACTGATGTCCACAGAAGAATTTGTAAATGGATATAAACTACAGATGGGGCACATGAGACTGACCAGCATACTGGTCAGAGGTTTTACTTTTCTATGTTGAATCATTGATGCAGCTCAAATTGGTAGTTTCTTCTAATCCTACAATGTTCTTTTTCTTCACACAGGCAAAGCTGTGTTCCTGGCACGGGACAAGCACCATTTGGCAGACTTGAGCCATTTGATCCGTCACGATGCCCCTTACTTATTTCAAAAATACGTTAAAGAGTCCCATGGCAAGGATGTACGTGTCATCGTAGTAGGAGGCCGTGTGGTGGGCACCATGCTCCGTTGCTCAACAGATGGGAGAATGCAGAGTAACTGCTCACTTGGTAGGAAAAGCTTTATTCATAGTTTTGATCAAAATACTTGAATCCAGTGGAAAAATGGCATACCCAACTGAAATAAGCTGCAGGTTTTATTTTCTATTAATTGTGTTTACTGTTGGATGTTTACAGAGAAAACGTGAGAGTGAGGAGTAAGTGAGATGTGCATTGCACAAACCCATAATCAGAGGCTATATCTGCCTGAAGTTTTAGGTGGATAGGACAGATGAAAGGGAGTGGAAAGTTCTAGGAACACAAACAGAGCAAATGATGTGATAGTGGCAACATCATGCTAATGCCACATTATCATTCAGTACATCCTTTTAAAAGGAACAGAAAAAGAAGGAAGACAGAAAAAGAGAGTGAGCGTGGTAGTGGAGACATCCAGTTGGCAAGAGGGTTGAGTGTTAAGAGAGAAAACTGTTGAAGGCAATCAACAGTTGGATAACATATGCAGCTGCTGTGCTGCCTTACGTGTCAGTCTCCTCCATGCAACATTTTTTCGTCTAAAAAACATGTCTGTGAGGGAGAGGAAATTTAGTGCTAGTATCCTTACAACTGAGTTCCTGCTTCACTTTGTGTGTAGAATAGGAGAGGATTCTTAGGCTGGAAGAAGGAAGTAGGATAGAGGCTGCCTGGCTGGTTATTTACCTGAAATTACTGAAACTGAAATTGACCTGACCAGGGATTGGATAAAATGTGTTTATGTGCAGTACAGTTTTAGTAACAGTTTAGTAACAGTACAGTTTTAGTTACTGCTTTCTTGATGCTTAGGAAATGTAACCTGGAAGATTTTTCTGCTAAATGTTTTTATTTTTCTTTTATATTTTTAAATTTAAGAGTTATGGTAAATTAAGGATGAAGTCTGTTTCATTTAATACTTAGATTATGGGCTGTGTACTGGACCAGCTGAGGTGCAGACACAAATTTCCCAGAATTCTTTCTTTAGAGACAGTAAGCTATGAAGCAAGCTGAGAGGGACAGAAGTAAATAATAATATCTTAACCCTCTTCTCCCTTGATTATGTCTGTCAGACCTGTAGTCTCCTGTGCAATATTTGTTTTAATTTTGCTGGAAGATTTCTTCATATAACTTATAAACACATATAGCAAACCTCTACTGTAAAGGAAGAAACAAGGGCATGCGTAGAAAGCCTCTGCCTTAGAAGAAGAAACAAAGGTGATGTGTTTTGTCATCCTTTTAATATCCCAAGATTGCAAAAATGTTATCTTTGTTGACTAAAAAGTCAGTAGTTACCTTTTTTTTAAACAAGTCATAATCTTGAACTGCCTTTGGCAGGACAGAATCTTTCAAAACCCTGCTGTGACTTCAAATTCATTTGTAGTCACTGTGGAAAGGAAGTCACTTTGTGAATCATTATCAACACTATGCCTGCAGGATTGCTTTGGAGCTTCACAACCAAAGTGCACCAGCCAGTCAAGAATCATGTTGGTCACCTGTGACCAGATAGATCAGAGACAGCAAGTTTTTTTTTCCCACTTCTTGCAGGTGGTGTAGGGATGATGTGCTCACTGAGTGAACAAGGCAAGCAACTGGCAGTCCAAGTATCAAACATCCTGGGGATGGACGTGTGTGGCATTGACCTGCTGATGAAGGACGACGGTTCATTCTACGTCTGCGAGGCCAATGCAAATGTAGGTTTCATTGCCTTTGACAAGGCTTGTAATCTAGATGTAGCTGGTATCATAGCGGACTATGCCGCTTCTCTTTTAACCCCCGGTCGCTTGACGCGGCGCATGTCCTTGCTCTCTGTGGTGTCCACGGCAAGCGAGACTAGCGAGCCAGAGCTGGGCCCTCCAGCTAGTGCCGCTGTCGACAATATGAGTGCTAGCTCCAGCTCTGTCGACAGCGACCCTGAGACCACGGAGAGAGAGTTGCTCACCAAGCTCCCGGGGGCTCTATTCAACATGAACCAGCTATTAGCCAATGAGATCAAACTTCTTGTGGAGTGATGCCACGTGTAAATAGATGACCAACAGAACTCTCTCTTGTAAAAATTTCCTTTAAACCAACTTGCAATGCTGTTTATCAGAGAAGCTCAGAGAAATGAGGAAAGGGGAGTCAATCAAGAGAGCAGGATTAAAAGACATGCGTTCTGTGACTGCTGCCCCTATGTTTTTGCAGAACATAATGTTGTGTTCATTCTTCAGCATCAGTTTTCTAATGAAGATGCTCAATTCACAACCTAAATGGGAGTTTTATTTGGATGCTGCTTTGGTCCCCAGACATATTGCAGTGCACATGTGTTCACAGGAAAGCATTGAAGCATGATTCACAGGAAGATTTTCAGAAAGCTCTGGCAGCTCTCTAGAAACTTCCAGGAATTAATGCAGCAGTTAAGTCTCTTCTACCTCCATAAGGCTTGATCCTGTAAATTGCTCAGTGCCTTTAGTTCTCAATGAGAGTTGAAGGTGTTAAATGCCAGGTATTTCAATGTTCCTGGACACCTACTGTTCCCTCTCTTGTAGGTGGGAGCCGTAGGTTCAGCATACTTTTAAAGTCATCCCTTTCTGACCTTGCAGGATATGGCCCTTCAAATGATGAGGCAGAGAGAAGTGTCGTTTGACTTAATGTGAGCTTTCTGTACAAGTCTCTAATGTGTGCCGTCTTGGTATTAATTGGCAGCTTTGTGTCCATATTTCTTTATAAAGCTTTTGAAGGGGGATTTCTAGAACTTGCGTTTTTCTCATTTCAACTCCAGATTTTGGAAGGTATGCAGGGGAATTTCTCATTATATTTGTGGCAGAAGTGTCACGTTTTAACTATTTTTGCATGATTGGAGGAGATAAACAGCACTGTAATGTTTGGTATAAAAAATAATGTTTAATCCAATGTGAAAAAGAATTACACTAGTTTAAAACAAACGTGCATTGACTTGTATTTGTTAGTGTTTTAGTCTTTCTGAGAGAGATCTGCAATGTTAATGTTCTTTTTTTTTTTAATACATGCTAGTCCAACACTCCCTTCTCTATGCCTGCATCTTTAACAGTGGCCAAAGTGAAAACACTGCAGAATATTTGCTAAGAAAACACTGAGTTAAAGCCTGTACAGTTTTTTTGGGGGGGAGGGTGATATTTTTTGTTCTTTGGGGGGAGAAATGTGGTAAATGTGGAGGAGTGAAAAGTTGGTTAAAAGCGATTAGAATTCTAGAGGTACTTTAGAATAAAGCTGCAGTTCATACAATACTTGCAAGGTTTACTTTTTCCCCATTGAAAATACTTAAAAGCTGATGTTGTCAGAAGTCCAAAGATCATAACTGGGGAGAAATACTAAATTCTTAGTTTTGGGAAACATGCAGCAAATTAAATTTAAA